>NC_053429.1:27067512-27323401 GCF_007990345.1 Gossypium hirsutum
TTTCGAAATTTCGAAATCCCAAAGAAGTCTCAAGTTACATTCGTTTGGACTATGGAATCAGGGTCCTCCACCAATAGTAGCTAGTCCGCAACAAGGATATAGCACACTTTAGACATTCATCGGGTGTGCATGACAGTTCATCAAACACCCGAATGGTGTTATCAAGCCAGAACTCAGCCCTTTCAGCATCATCAGTAACTATGGCCCTGAACTCCTCAGCCCCGTGCTTCCTAATCAAGTCTACAGGTGGCTTACTCAGCCTCACAGGATCAGTAACTGATGGCATTACTGGCTCCGGGGGTGGATTATTCAAATTCGGGATTTGTTGGACAGCTGGATTGGTTCGGGCATACTGCGCGACCCACTCATTCATCATGGTAAAGAAGGCTTGTTTAGCCCCCTCACCTTGATTATTCGCAGATGACTGAGGTTCAACAGGCGGTGTCCCTTGTGCAGGAGCAGCCGCTACACTTTCAATGTCATCCGCCAAGGTTCTCTCTACACCGGGATCCATTTACTAATCAAAACATAAATTTTAACCGTCAGAAGTCATCACACAGTTAAACATTAACATTCGGCATGTATAGCTAGACTCATACGTGCTATGGTAGTCCTAGAACCGACTAAACCATAGCTCTGATACCAATCAAATGTAACACCCCGAACCGAGACCGACACCGGAGTCGAACACGAGGTGTTAACAGACTTTAAACCACTTATTAAAATTTTTTTCCAGACAAGCTGCCAATCTGCATACTAGTCGCTTTAAAAATCATATCTTGAGCTCTGGAACTCAAAATCCAGTTCCGCGAATTTTCCCTGAAACTAGACTCATATGCCCATCTACATATTTTTTTCTAGAATTTTTGGTCGGGCCAATTAGTACAGTTTATTAGTCAAAGTCTCCCATGTTACAGGGGATCGACTACACTGACCTTTGCGCATTACAACCTGGATATCTCCTTGCACAGAGCTTCAATACTGATGCCGTTTGTTTCTATAGAAACTAGACTCATAGACGAATCTATACATATATGGTATGACTCCTAATTATCTCTGGTTAATTTATAATGAATTTTCAAAGTCAGAACAGGGAATCCAGAAACCGTTCTGGCCCTGTCTCACGAGAACCTGAATATCTCTTAACATACTGTCCATATGATCTTTTCGTTGCTTCTATATGAAAATAGACTCATCCAGCTTCGAATACATAATTTATTCATCAATTAATTCCACTCCTACTATTTTTAGTGATTTTTCAATCTCACGTCACTGCTGCTGCCAGCATCTGTTACGAAAGCAACTATGCCCATTTCGTGATTTCTCCTTGATCTAACTAGTAATTCGTCATACATATCACAAATTATGATCATGACTAGCCATGCCAAAGGCTAATCATTGTCAAACATCCCCCTACTACACTATTGCCATATCATGAATTTTAACACCAAAATAATCAACCATGACATATGGCGTAAAAAGGTCGAATTATCAAGATTTACGACCTAACGTTATGAAACCAAACCCAACCGAACATTTATGCCATTTTCGCATGGCTAAAAGTTTACATACCAAATTTCAACAAACATATTAGCCTATACATGCCGAAATGTTCTCTTAGACCAACTAAGAAGAAAATACCAAAGGTTGCTGGCCAGTGTGATGACTTCGACGACGGCACGATCACGCAAAAAGAGACGAGTCCAAGAAACCTAGAATAGGTGACAAGCAAACACCGAATGAGTATATAACTCAGTAAGCCATAAGCATTCCACAACCATCCATTAATAAAATTATCACAACAGGAAACAATGAAATGAGGTTAAGTACTCCATCCATACCAAACTATACCATAGTTCCTTAAACCCTATGGTTCAATCTCATACCAAGTCCTACATTGGCCTTTCATACATCATTTTATTTTCGTTATAATCATACAATTAAACGAACTTTCACCTATTCCACAATGAACCTTATGTACGTGACTTCAACTATAATCGTTACATTGCACGGGGGGGGGGGGGGCAAAAAAAAAAAAAAAAGTGAACAATTAATAATAAGGAAACCCGGACCACCTTAGTGCCCCGTTTTTTGAAAAAAAACAACCCAAGCGACAACCACTTTTCCAATAGGGGGGGCTTTCCACTTCCACTTCCTTTTTACATTCGACAAATTTCACTCTACTTACATATTCATTGTATACATTTCATCTCATTAAACACAATGGTGTAGGTATTACGATCTTTAATCAATACCAAGATATGCTTAATGACTTACTTGTGTTGGGTAAGATGGTTCAACTCGGCTACTCGTGATCTTTTCTTTGCCTTTGCTCGATTTCCTCCTTTAACTCCTTGAGCTTAATCAATAAATCACTAGTTTAACCGCCTTGCTAAATATTTACAATCCAATTAACATGCATATGTATGTTAGTATATTCGGCAATCACCCTTACTAATCACCCACTTGATCAATTATAGAGAATCAAAGTTAATCACAATGTGTACCTATATGGCCATATATCAATTTTAACATCATCTATATATTTACTCATATGGCCGAATATACCTAATATACATACACCTAACCAAAAATATAATTTCTAAAATCTTTATATCATTTATACACTAGTAAAGCATCCTCTCCCTTTCCATCAATTTAGCACATGCATTATCATTAACCTACAAAATTATATTCGGCCTTAGCACACACTTGCTAGCCGATTCTTCCCATCTAGCAACCAATGCAATATGTGCTCACTCAAAAATGCTAAAAAAAAAAAGAGATTCAAGAATCATCAATCCACATCACATGCATCATTAACAAGCTTCATATTTAGCATGCAATGCATTAACACAAACTCCACCTAGGCCGAATCTTAACTCATCTTCATGCTCATCACCACAACATCAAACATCAAAATACCAACCAAGAATGTAACATGCATGCCGAATATCATCTCATCATTTAACAAAGTTTGAACCATGGCTAGGTAGATTTCAAACTTACAACTTAAAATATACATGAATCTCAAAGAATAATATCAAACATACCTCAATCTAGTTACATGCATGGCCAAACTTCCTCCTAATTCTCTTCCAACCAAACATGAAGCAAGAACTCTTCCTTCTCCCTTAGAATTTTCGGTCAAAAGAGGATGAAAAAGGATGAACAAGTTTTCTTTTCCTTTCTTTAGCTCACGGCAATGGGGGGAAACAACCACTCATTTTTTTTGTTTTTCCTTTCTTTATTACCCATACTCCTTATTTTATTTTTTCCTACATACCTCACTAGGCCAACATGTTCCCAACATGTTTCCACCCATAGCATGGCCAACCACTAGCTCAAATTTTGGGTAATTTGACATGCAAACCCATCATTTTCACAACATGCATTAATAGACCATTTTAAATTAGCCTATCATATTTTCACCATGTCTCATATCGATCCCTATTTAATAATTTCTCATGCAATTGGCAAAATTGGAGAATGAAACTTCCACATACTCATGTACACACATAATAAGCATAGAATATGGAAATTAATTATTTTTATGACTCGGTTTTGTGGTCCCGAAACAACTTCCCGACTAGGGTCAATTTTTGGGCTGTTACAGACCTATTAGAACTTCAGAGGATAATCGAGTGAACAATGTCAGTAATCCGTCATTCATCATCATACATGCTCTTTCGAGTCATGGTGGTAAGCTCCTTCGAGATGAATAGTAAGCTCTATTGAGCAGAACGGTAAGCTCTATTGAGCTAAATGGTAAGCTCCAATGAGCTGAAATAGTAAGCTCTTACGAGCTATGGTGAATCCACAACAAATACAAGAGCTCGACCAATACGGTAATCTCATAACACATCACTCGTATCCAATAAATTCACATAGATCAAACGGGGCTCAGTAACAAATACAATATATCATCTAGGCGTTCATATTCCAAGTATTTCAATAATTTACATTCAATTCAACAATTACAAGTATAGAAAAGTTTGATTATAATTATACGAACTTAGCTCATATTTGCTCGTATAATCATCGCCTACTCGTCTAATTTTCGTTTCCCCCGATCTAATTCTAGTGTTTATTTATCTGATCTATATGATATCAAATTAATTCATTCAACCTTTCATTCAATTCAATTTAGCCTAAAACATTCATTTTGGCTAATTACAATTTACCCCTAAACTTTTGACTACTTTGCAATTTAGTCTTCAACACATAAAAATGGAAAATTGCACAATTAAGACCTAACCCAAGGTAGGAGAATTTCAATGGGATTCATATTATCCCATATTTTCATTTTATTCACATTTTCAACCACAACATTTCTATCTTTCACAATTTAATCCCTAATTCTCATTTTTGTCAAAAATCACTTTATGAAACTTGTATATCTATTAACAACTATCAATAATCTAACAAGAAACTTCAAAATACCCAAGTATTCAATAATGGGATATCTCAAAATCTATAACAGTTTCAAAAAAAAAAGGTACGGGCTAGCTAGATTAAGCTGCAACGAGCTCAAAAACGTAAAAATCATTAAAAATCGAGTCAAAACCGTACCTTAATTAATGCTTGAAGCCTAGCCGAATGTAAAACCTAGCTATGGCTGATATTTATTTCTCAATTTTGGGAAGAACATGGATAGACTTATGTGATTTGATTTTGTTTTATTATTATTAACTTAATAAGCCATTTACAAAAATAACCTTTATTTAAACATATAATAACCATGCTAATTATGGACATAAATGTCCACTAACATTAATTAAGGTATATTATCAACTTAGGACCTCCAATATAAATTTCATAGCCATTTGAGTCATTTTACTAATAGAACTCAAATTTCACGCATTACGCGATTTAGTCATTTTTACCGAATTAAGCATTTAAATAGTAAAATTTCTTTATGAGACTTTCACATAATTAATCTATCATGTTTTAAACCTTATTAAAATAATAAAATAAATATTTTTTCTTCAGATTTGTGTTCTCGAAACCACTGTTCCGATTTGACCTAAAAATGGGCTGTTACAACTTTCCCCTTTAGGGATTTTCGTCCCTGAAAATCTTATAGGGAAAGAGGTTAGGGTACTGTTTTTGCATAGCTTCCTCAGGTTCCCACGTAGCTTCCTCAATTCTGTGTTTCTGCCAAACAACCTTCACAAGAGCTATACATTATTTCTCAATTCTTTAATCTCTCGAGCCAGAATCCTGATCGGTTCTTCGTTATATGATAAATTAGACTGTATCTCTACATCAACAGGAGAAATTACATGTAAAGGATTTGACCTGTATCGACGTAGCGTCGAAAGATGAAAAACATTATGTATCTTTTTTAGCTCAGATGGTAACGATAATCAATATGCTACAGGCTCTATTCTTTCAACAATCTCATACGACCAGATGAATCGTGGACTTAATTTTCTTTTACGGTTGAAACGGAGAATTTTCTTCCATGGTGACACTTTCTAAAATACTCGATCTGCAACCTGAAATTCTATTTCTTTACGTTTCAAATGTGCATAGGATTTTTGCCGATCAAAAGCTATTTTTAAACTGTTGTGAATTACTTTCACTTTTTTCTTCGGTCTCTTTGATCAATTCAACCCTGTGAATCTTTTTCTCACTCAATTCAGTCCAATATAATGGTGTTTGACACTTGCGACCATATAAAGCTTTGTACGGTGCCATATTTTTACTCATTTGGAAACTGTTGTTATAAGCAAATTCAATCAGAGGCAAGTATTTCTCCCAGCTACCTTCAAACTCGAGAATGCAACAACGCAACATATCCTCAAGTATCTGTATAATTCTTTCAGACTGACCATCTGTCTGGGGATGAAAAGTTGTACTGAAATTCAATTTCGTTCCAAGAGCTTCTTGCAATTTCTTCCAAAATCTTGACGTAAATTTCGAGTCTCTATCTAAGATAATAGACAGTGGTACACCATGTAATCGTATGATTTCAAATAAGTACAATTCAGCTAACCAATCTAGAGAGTAATCTATACATACTGGTATGAAATGAGTAGATTTTGTTAGTCTATCAATGACAACCCAGGTAGCATCTTTCTTTTTCGGAGTTAGGGGTAGTCCTGATATGAAATCCATAGTGACTCTATCCCATTTCCACTCAGGAATCAATAAGGCTGCAGTAAACCAGATGGTACTTGATGTTCAGCTTTTACTTGCTAACAAATCAAACATTTCGATACGAACTTTGATACATACCGTTTCATTCTTGACCACCAATATTGCTATTTCAAATCATTAAACATCTTAGTACTACCCAGATGAATAGAAAAACGACTACTGTGTGCTTTATGTAGAATTTTCTGAATAAGCTCTATATCTTTCGGTACACAAATTCTGTTTAGGAACATTAAACAATCATCAATTCCAATATGAAATTCTGAATCAGAATTAAACTCACATTAAATTCGTTTAGCTTGTAGTTCACGATCATTTTTCTGAGCTTCAAAAATTTTTTATAGAAATACCGATTTAGCTTTAAATTCATCTAAATATACCTGTCATCACATATCATCAACTGGGTTTTCATAGCTCGTAACGCAAACAATGATTTTCGGCTCAAGGCATCAGCAACTACATTAGCTTTTCCCGGGTGATAATCAATCACAAAGTTATAATCTTTCAATAACTCGAGCCATCTTCGTTGTTGCAAATTCAAATCCTTTTGTGACATCATATATTTCAAGCTTTTATGATCCGTATAAATATGACATTTTTCACCGTATAAATAGTGTCGCCAAATCTTCAATGCAAATACAATCGCATCTAACTCTAAATCATGCGTTGAATAGTTCTTTTCATGCGATTTCAACTATTGAGAAGCATAAGCACTAACTTTTCCATCTTGCATCAAAACACACCCTAATCCAATTTAATGACATATCACTATAAATCACGAACCCTTTACCCGATTCAGGTTGAACCAAAACTAGTGGTTCTGTTAAAATGCTTTCAACTATTCAAAATTCTGTTGACACTTTTCCGACCATTCAAACTTTACATCTTTTTGTAGTAGTTGAGTGATTGGCATTGCAATCATTGAAAATCCTTTTACGAATCTCTGGTAATAGCCCGCTAAGCCCAGAGAACTATGGACTTCAGAAACGTTTCTCGGAGGTTTCCAATCAACAATAGCAAGAATTTTTCTCAGATTAACTCTGATACCGTTTGCTGAAACAATATGTCCCAAAATTCCAACCTCCTTAAGCCAGGACTCGCATTTACTGAACTTTGCAAATAACTGCTTTTCACATAGAGTTTGTAACACAATTCTCAAGTGCTCAGTCTGCTCAGTTTCATCTCATGAATAGATCAAAATATCGTCAATGAATACAACAACAATCTTGTCTAAATACGGTCTGAATATACGATTCATCAAGTCCATAAAAATGGCAGGAGCATTAGTTAAACTGAAAGGCATAATAAGGAATTCATAATGGCCATACCTTGTTCTGAAAGCAGTTTTCGGTACATCTAACTCTTTAACTCGTAACTGATAGTAACCCAATCTCAGATCAATCTTTGAAAATACTGTAGCCCCTTTCAAATGATCAAATAAGTCATCAATCTACGGTAAAGGGTATTTGTTCTTTATAGTCACTTTATTCAACTGTCTATAGTCGATACACATGCACATCGTGCCATCTTTCTTTTTCACAAAAAAAACTAGTGCACCCCAAGGAGAATAACTTGGTTGTACAAAACCTCTATCTGTCAATTCTTGGAACTGAGCCATCAACTCTTTTAATTATGTTGGAGCCATTCTGTACGGAGCTATCAATATTGGAGTTGTTCTTGGTATCAACTCAATACCAAATTCAACTTCTCTGATCGGTGGTAATCCCGGTCTTCTAGAAATACATCTGAGAACTCACAAACAATAGGTACAGATTCAATCTTTGATTCTAACACTTTTATATCCAATACGTATGCAAGATATGCATCATAGCCCTTTCTCAAACATTTCTGAGCTAACATAGATGATATCACAATAGGTAATTCATTCGAATCATTCGACTCAATCTGAAGATTCTCACCATTTTGACATTTCAATTCAATAGTCTTCTGTCTACAATTCACAATGGCATCGTGCATAGTTAGCCAGTCCATACCCAAAATCACATCAAACTCATCGAACAGTAGAAGCACCAAGTTAGCTCGAAAACAGTAACCCCAGATCACCAGAGGATAATTTTACAAATTTTATCAACTAAAACAAACTTACCTAAAGGATTCGATACTTTAATTACAAATTCTGTAGACTCGACATGTAAACTCTTTTTAAATACTAAATTCATACAGATATATGAATGGGTTGATCTAGGATCTATCAACACAACTATATCAGTATCAAAAAGAGAAAAAGTACCGGTAATAACATCTAGTGATGATGCTTCCTCTCGTGCACGTATAGCATAAGTCATGGCAGGTGCTCGTGCCTTGGATCTCACAGTCAAATCTCTCATAGTACCTCGATTACCACTCACATTTCTAGTGTTTTGGGGCAGTCTCCCTCTAGCAGTCGTCTTACTTGTGTTCACTGGTTGTTCTCTTTCAGCTGTGAACTTTTCTGGACAATTATGGAGAAATGATCAAAAGATCCACATTTAAAGCAAGCTCCTCTCACTAATATGCATTCATCGTAATGTCACTTATTACAATGTTTACATTTAGATCCAGCGTTTCTAACACTTCCCACACTGGCCATAGATGTCGCTTGAGGTTTTGAACTTGCTTGTCTCGCATTTCTATCTCTAATAGAAATTCTCGCAAAGGCTGTAGAACGAGGATGATATTCTCTAAATTTCTTTGGTGCTGACTGATGTGATTTGCTCGTAAATATTTTTCTAGACTCTCTAGCCTCAGAATCGGCTTTTCTTTTCTCTTTACAAAGCTCTTCAGCTTTACAAGCTCGACCAAACAGAACAACCAACTCTTTCAGCTCAAGAATTCCAACCAACACTCTGATTTCTTCATTCAATCCATCCTTGAATCTTTTACACATTATAGCTTCAGAAGAAACACATTCATGAGCATATTGCTAAGTCGTACAAACTCTCGTTCATATTATGTAACTAACATACGACCCTGCTTCAATTCAAGAAATTATTTTCTCTTCTAATCAATGAACCTTTGGCTAATATATTTCTTTCTAAATTCAACTTGAAAGAAATCCCAAGTGACTTGCTTTGGCGAAACTACGAATATCAAGGTATTCCACCACTGATATGCAGTAACTCTCAACAATGATACAACACACTTCATACATTCTTCAGGTGTGCAGGACAATTCATCAAACACCCGAATCGTGTTCTCAAGCCAAAATTCAGCCCTTTTAGGGTCATCATTAGCAGTGGCTCTAAATTCCTCAGCTCCATGTTTTCGAATTCTATTAACAGGTGGTTTATTTAATCGCAAAGGATCGATACCTTAAAGAACTATTGGGATCGATTAGGGAACAGGTGGGGGAGGAGGTTCCGGAACAACTGGTTCGTACGAATGTACTTTGCAAACCGCTCATTTAATATCTGAAAGAAGGGTTCTTTAGCCTCACATACGCTGCGTTAGTCTTAGAATCAGCTAAACTGTAGCTTTGATACCAAAAAATGTAACGCCCCTAACCCGTAACCGGTAGAAGTATTACCAGACCAGTAACTTAATTCAAAACACTCATTTAACAAATATTATTACATTTTAGTAACCATCAATCATTCACATTCAAAATGTACTTAAATCAATCATACAATGTCTTTATCGTGCATCTGGGAATAAATTGATAACATATAAAAATTTCAGAAACTTAGAAAATTTTCAACTTTTGAAATGACACACACCCTTGTGAACAGGCCATATGCCTCACATGGCATTAGACACGCCCGTATGTCTAAGCCATGGAAAAACAGGGCATACATACTGACTTGGCCACACGGCCACAAGACATGCTCGTGTGCCAGGCCATGTGAAAATTAGGGAGGCTACTGACTTGGGTCACACGGCTAACCACACGCCCGCGTGCCACACACAACCAGTAGACACGCCCATGTGTCTAGACCGTGTCAAAACTGTAGGGTATACTAAAATTAATTCGTAGGGTACACCAGGGAACACACAGTCATCTAACATGACCATGTGTTACACACGACTGGGACACATGTCCGTGTCTCTGCCCATGTGGACAAAAATAGGCCATTTGAAAAGCCAAATTTGTCACCCTAAAACATAAGCATTTACATTCATATTAGACCACAATTATGCAACTCAATTGGCAACCAAAATAACCAATTCAATATACATTATAAGCCATAACCAAGCTTACCATTTACAAATCCAAATACATATTTAATCACATATACAATTCTTTCATCTAACATCTATATATCAAGACTTCATTTGCATAAATTCACTCAAATCTTACCATACCAAAACATACACCATTAAACACATATATGAAATTAAAATATGATACCAAAATAAGCCAAATCACGTGGCTTAAATTATATACAAATTCATTTTTAAACCATGATACCAAAACATAACTATTATCAAGAAACTAGCCTATACATGCCATATTTACATAAGTTCATAAGTTCAAAATACCAATCGAAAAATGGATAGTGTGACATGCAACTTTGACTTATCCAAAACGAGCGAGCTAACGAACCTTATAAGACATAGAAAATGAAACAAAGTAAGCTTATAACTTAGTAAGCCCGTATAATTTAGAATTTAAACTTACCATTTGTAAACATAAAGCAATAAATAAAATGCCAACAATTCAATTTAACCATCACCTAATCACAAATATTCATCACATGTTAGTCATTTAACAAATACATAAAGTTATCTATTAGTACTTTACTTTGCATTAATTCTAAAGTCACATATCAAATATTTCACACTTATAACAAGTAACTTATCCGAATAGCTAATATTTAAGCCCGTTGAACCTATTAGAACTTCAAAGTATAATTGAGTGAACAATGTCAGTAATCCATCAGTTCATCATCATGCATGCACTTTCGAGTCATGGTCGGTAAGCTCTTTTGAGCTGAACAATAAGCTCTATTGAGCTGAAACAGTAAGCTCTATTGAGCTGAACGGTAAGCTCCAATTAGCTGAAACAGTAAGCTCTTACGAGCTATGTGAGTCCGCAACAAATGCAGGAGCTCGACCAATACGGTAATCTTAGTAACACGTCACTCATTTCCAATGAATTCACATTGTTCAAACGGGGCTCGGTAACGAATACAATATATCATCTAGGCATTCATATTTCAAGTATTTCAATAATTTATGTTCAATTCAACAATTACAAGTATAGAAAAGTTCGATTCTAATTATACGAACTTACCTCGTATTTGCTTGTATAACTGTCGCCTACTCCTCTACGTTTCGTTTCCCCCGATTTAATTCTAGTATTTGTTTATCTTGATCTATTTGATATCAAATTAACTCATTCAAACTTTCATTCAATTCAATTTAGCCTAAAACATTCATTTTGGCTAAATTACAATTTACCCTTAAACTTTTGACTACTTTGCAATTTAGTCCTCAACACATAAAAATGGAAAATTGCACAATTAAGCCCTAACCCAAGGTAGGAGAATTTCAATGGGATTCATATTAGCCCATATTTTCATTTTATTCACATTTTCAACCACAACATTTCTATCTTTCACAATTTAATCCCTAATTCTCACTTCTGTCAGAAATCACTTTATAAAACTTGTATATCTGTTAACAACTATTAATAATCTAACAAGAAACTTTAAAATACCCAAGTATTCAACAATGGCATATCTCAAAATCTATAACAGTTTCAAAAACGAAGGTACGGGCTAACTAGATTAAGCTGCAATGAGCTTAAAAACATAAAAATCGTTAAAAAACGTGTCAAAACTGTACCTTAATCAAAGTTTAAAGCCTAGCCAAATGTAAAACCTAGCTATGGCTGATTTTTATTTCTCAATTTCGGCAAGAAGATGCATAGAATAATTTTATTTTGATTTTGTTTTATTATTATTAACTTAATAAGTCATTTACAAAAATAACCTTTATTTAAACATATAATAACCATGCTAATTATGGAAAAAATGTCCAGTAACATCAATAAAGGTATATTATACACTTAGGGAGCTCCAATATAAATTTCATAGCGATTTGAGTCATTTTACTAATAGAACTCAAATTTTACGCATTACGCGATTTAGTCTTTTTTACTGAATTAAGCACTTAAATAGTAAAATTTATTTATGAAACTTTCACATGATTAATATATCATGCTATAAACCTTATAAAAATAATAAAATAAATATTTTGACTTCAGATTTGTGGCCTCGAAACCACTATTTCGATTTGACCTAAAAATGGGTTGTTACAAGATGAGTGAAGAATGAATGGTGCAGCTCAATTAACTAGATGAATGGTGAACAAAGGTTGATGAGAACCTAATAACGGTTAAAGAAATAACTAAGAAACATCATAGCGTGCATGTAAAAAGAATGAAGCAGTTCAAAGTTGGGGATAAAGTGCTACTAGATAGTTAGATCCACGAATGTTCCTTTCAGAACTTAAGTCAAGAGGGTCGAACCCATTTGTAATAAAAAAAGGTATTTTCATACAGAACCATTGAGGTAACACACCCAGATTATGACACTTTTAGGGTAAACTGTCTTCGTCTCAAACTTTATTTTGGTGGTAATACTAACAACGAGAGAAATGAGCTCCAACTCTAAGATCCGCCTTCACCATTTGCTTGAAAAGGGAAGTCGAGCTTAGAGTTTAAATAAGCGCTCCTCGGGAGGCATTAATTTTAGTGTTGGTAGATCACACCAATAATTCTGTCAATCTCAAAATTTATTGATTTCCCCCTCTGACACTTAAGTATAATTTGTATCTGCCCACAATTACCACTACACCATATAATGTTAATCAGTTCATATCAAATGTCATATCAAATTCATTGAATGTCAAAAGCATTAGATCTATAAGAATTTTAAAACCTTGAATTCTTTGTGAATTATATTACTAGAAAAACATATTGATCTAATGGATTTGTTTTTCTAACATAAATTTTAGACTGTTCTACCAATATATTATTTTCAAATACTACAACAGTGAAAATGTAAAAATAGTTTAACCTAGGGTAAATCAATGCATATACATTAGCATCAAAAAGAGAAATTGTACCAGTAATGACATATGGAGTAGATGATTCCTCCCAAGCTCGAATGAATAGGCTCTGGCAGGTGCACGAGCCTCAGATTTGACTATCATATTTTTGGTCCCACCTCGAGTGGCTCCAGTGATATTAGTCTATCTCGTTCATCTATTCCTCTATGAAACAAATATCTATTTATCAACCTGATCATCCATATCACCCATTTTATTTGGGCAATCTCTCAGAAAGTACTCAGTAGATCCACATCTAAAACAAGCCCCAACTTTAACTCAGCACACATCCTTGTGAGTTTTTCCACAATGAACACAAATAGGTAAATCTACATTAGAAACATTGACAATGCTAGCAGCTGGTGTATTCTAGAACCTCAGATTACTCGATCTCAGTTTATCTCTTCTAAAATATCCTGGCTGTGAAGTGAAACGACTGTGGAATTCTCTCGACTTCTTGGATAAAAGAACCTAAAATGATTTCGACAAACTTCCCTTTCAAGATTCTCAAAATTTCATATCAGCCTATTTCTCCTCATTTCAAATGCTTCCATTTTTTGTGATTATTCAGATAGAACCACAAATTCCTGTAGTTCCAATGCTCTGATTAACTTGTGGATCTCATCATTCAGATCACTTTCAAAATGAATGCATATCTTAGAATTAGTCGGTACAATTTCACGAGAATATTTGCTAAGTCATACAAACTCTCTTTCACACTAGACCACGGATATATTTCCGTATATCAGTTCAATAAATTCTTTCTTTTTCTTTTCCAAATACAATGTATTGATATACTTCTCTTGGAATTAGGTTATGAAAAAGTTCCAATCAATTCTGTCTTTCGGTACAATGGCTAACAATGTGGACCACCACTGACGGACCTCGTGTTTCAACAAAGAGACTGCACACCTTAAACAATCTTCAAGTGTACAAACCATTTCATCAAGGACCCACTGTATATTCTCTATCAAATACTCAACCCTAGATTCCACGAAATTCTTCAACACCATTTTTCCTTATTTTATCAATAGAGGGTCGACGTAAGCTTTCGGTATTATGAGGAAAATGAGTGCTATCAGAGGCACAATAGAGGCAGTGGTTACAAAACCATATGGTTGGTTCGCATACACTCAATAAAACACTGGCCCATCATATCCAAAAAGGCATTTTTCGCCTCATTTTCAGACAATTATGGAATAGGAACGCTATGACTTGCTCCCTGATCGAAAGCCAGAAAATTGCTATCAACTTCATCAATGATAGCACGGTTTGATTCAGTTGACATCTTTATATCTACAAGAAAACAAATTATATTGGATCAAATAGCATCACACTATCGCAGGTTATTGTGGCATGTATTTTCTAGACTCTGTACACACTATGTTCAGTCCTATAATCGACTAAACTATAGCTCTAATACCACTAAATGTAACACCCCTCACCTGTTTCCATCATAAGATTAGATTTACGAGATGCTACAGTAAACAAAAAAATAGGAGAAAGTAGTTTCAATTCATAAATTCTTCAAAACAATCATTTATTATCAATTATTCAGTTAAACCATGTTATACAACCAAGATCAAGGTTAAATCTAGCTTACCAAAGCTAGACTTGCCATCAGATGTAGTAGTTAATCCAGGTTAATTCTGCACTTAAAGAACATGTTTTCTATGCAATTAGTATTTTATATTTCATTTTTTGTAATTAGGCCTTAGGAATAAATATTAATAAAATAATTTTTTTAACACATTTTATAAGAGGCGTGACCAAATAGGTTGACATGGGCCTTAGGTTGTGCTAATACTTTTAATTGAGTGTGTAGGATGAATATCTAAAGACCCAATTGACATAGAAGCAATGGACGAGCGATACAAAAGCTTCACGGGACGTCAAAGCACTAAAAAAACAACGATGTATTTAGGCTACTGATGTAACCAACACCTCCAAAAAATAAGACATTAGGGGTATGATGTAACCAACTCGTCCTAGACACCTTAAAAAACCCTATAGTTTAGAAACATATTTAGATTATTTTCTTTTCTATTTTTCATAACTTTTTTTATTTTTCCTCTTGAAACCAGTTTTGATTCAAGAGTTTATAACTTTAATTAAAGTATTTCAGTTTATATTTTCTTTAGCATTCGATTAAATTCATTATTCCAATCAAGTGATTTGCTACTTCGTTCCCCATTCAGTACTCAATCCACGATTATTCAATTCTCTTTACTCTTATGAACCGATCATGTTCTTTACATGATTTATTCAATTGAGATTGAGATTATGAATAACATGCGTCTTCGATTATTCCCGTTCTCCTTGTGAAAAAATGCTACTGATTAGTTGGATTCATTAAACCGGGTTCCATTATAATATAGAACGATCTAGAGGAAAACTTTCTCTATTTTTTTCTTGATTATTCGAACCATTCAGTTGAGGCTAGAAATTGCCAATTTTAAACAATTTGAAGGTGAATCCCTGTACGAGGCGTGGGAGTGTTTCAAGATGACGCTAAGGAAATTTCCATACCATAGACTGCAAGTGTGGCTTCAAATACAAATATTCTAAACTTGTGTTGACGGACACATAAAGTCTAGCTTAGACGAAGCATCTGGCGGATCTCTCATGTTTCAAACGTATGAATGAGCCTACAAAATCATTGAAGACATGGCCATGAATTTGTACATGTGGCCTAATCAGACATTCATGTACAAATGTCAACCTCCAATGGTGAAATTGATAAATGAAGAAATCGACAATAATCGATTCCAACAAATATTAGAGAAGCTTAACAGTTTGAGACACCTATCAAACTGATAAGAATGGAGCTACATTATGAGAACTAATTGGAGGAAGCAAGCTATGTAAATAATAGGTGTGGAAATACCTATTCCAATACCTATAGTCCTAGTTGGAAGGATCATCCAAACCTCAAGTGGAGGTAATCAATAAAGCACGAATCAAGCCCAACCTCGATCGAACCCTCCTTACCAACCTCCACCATTGCAACAAAGAGTCGTGGGGAATGACTGCACTGCATGTGGTCAAAGATTCGATCAACTAGAGGGGGAGATGTAAACTATGAAGACATACATTTGATAAGTCCAAGCAACATGTGGACAACTCGAGTCTCGAATTGATAGCCTTTGTAACCAAATGAGCTAATTAATGACAATGTTTTAGAATCAAAATGGTCAAGGCATCCTCAGCAACACGGAGAACAACCCTCAGAGAGATGGGCAGGAGAACACAAAGGTAGCCACTTTGTGATCTGGAGAGGCATTAAATTCTTCGATCGTACCTGTCCATAAAGAGTAGGAAACTTCGAAAGACATCATGAGCCAATCGAGGAGGTAGCTAAACTGGTTCTTGATCCATTCATGAGATTAGAGGACAAGCAAAATAGGGACAAGGTAGATTTTATAAATTGTCTTAATTTATTTCAATCCCTCAATGTTAATTTTTCGCTATTAGAACTTGTAGACAAATTACTGAAATATACCAAATGTTTAAAGGAAACCATGAAATGGCATAGAAAAATGAAAAAGGCGAGCAAATTGACATCGATGCCTCTATAGCGCACTAATTGTAAAATAGATAACCCCCAAAGTTAAAAGATTCGGGTAGCTTTACAATCCCAATAGAGATAAGAGATTGATATTTTAGCAAAGACCATTGCAATTTAAGGGGTAGCATAAATTTAATGCCCCTATCACTTGTCAATAGATCTTTAGTGCACCCGAAAGATGTATTTGTTAAGGTACAGGGATTTATCATCCCCGTCAACTTTGTAGTCCTCAACCTTGAAAAAGATCGAGAAATCCTCATTCTGTTGGGTAGGCCATTTCTGGCCACCTCTAAATCAACTGTCGATCTCGAGCAAAATGAGCTAGTTATAAATATCGATGATGAAATAGAACTGTTCAAATGTAGTCATGATTCCCAAAGTGAGGGATTAGCTAAAGAGGAGTGTTATGCTTTATTCAATAAAACCCCTAATAGCCTCGATTGAAGGTATTTTCAAAGTTATGCAAGTATAGGTACTCACAAAATGAGAGAACAGGACAAATGGTGAGACTCTATTGAGGGACAGACAATTAGAAGAGTGGACATGGGTGAGACTAATAGCTGAAGTCGATGGTTATGCTCAAGGAATTTTTAGACAACTTCGGTAGCGCAACATAATTTTTAACCATTGAACTCAATTAAATTGTAAACATTGTATACTGAATTGTTTTTAGTTTGTCAGATATAGGAATTAGACTTTTTTATTTTGTGTTATAATTAATAGGAAACAAGTTTCCAGTAGCAATTTAAGAGTTAGACATTATTAGGGTACATGTATGGGAAATCGAGGACCTTCTACAAGTCTCGAAGAGGCCAAATCGAAACCATGTCATCACACAACTATTCTACAGCAGGAAACACATATAAGCCTAAAAATGATGAATTTTATCGTCATGTCGCACTACACCATACCTATGGCACAACACACCATTGAATTTAATGCAACAAGGGGAAATTTCTTGTAGTGTCGCACTACGCACCCCTTGTGGTGCAACATGCAGACCATTTTCAAAAACTTTTTGATATTGGATCGAAATGATCTTCGAAGATATTTATCAAGATATTTATCAAGTTTGCACAAACCATACCTATGGCACAAAAACTCTTCTACAGAATGTCTTTATCAGTAGCCAATACCCTCCAATCCATAAACATTAATTATTTCTCCCCCCGAGTATAGTCGTCTTCCCTTACCAAGCGTAAATTAGTTATTTTGAAATAACACCAAATGGTAGCAATACGAAGCACATATAGAAACTTACAGCCATTTAAACCACATATAGACACAAGACAAGCAAGAAGTAGTGTATCACAACCACAACAGCAGACATTGGAAGAAATGATCATGCGAATACAAAGATACATGGAATATCAAGCTGCATGCAACTAAGAATATGGAAAGTTGGCAACCCAAGCAGCTAAGAAATATAGAATTAAAGAGTTTCAATGGCCATAGTAACCCTCGAGGGGAAACCTCTCTAAGACCAAAAGTCCCACAAATCCATTACAAGCTATTGACAACAATAAAGAGCAAACTATATCAAGAGAGGACTACATTCGAGAACATGTTGAATATACGGTGTAGGGTATTGCCTACATCAAGCCAATTGTGGAACACTATGCAAGAAGGTATGGCATAAAAAATACTCTATGGACAACACCATACCTACAACTGTTCAACAACACAACTGCGAACGGGAATATGAAAAACCAAATGAAGAGAATAATTGAGAGATCAACATTGAGTGGAAGGCATACTACAATGCAAGGCAACACTACAAGAGATAATAACCTGAGGAAAGCGACAACAAGAAAACAAAACAATCGCGTATCGACCTCGAACAAAAACAATAAAGGTGACCATGTTAAGAAAAAGAATAGGAGAATTTGGGAGCTAGTGGAAGAGTCTGACCCTGATTCTGATTAATTTTGAACAATTTATTCAATATTTTCTTCTTTATTTTTAAATGATTTTTTAATTTTTTTCTTTAGTTTTAATTAGATAGGATTTAATATTTTCCAAATATATTTGCGTGTTTTCAGTTTTTCTTTGTAGGAACCCCACAATTTCTAAAGGTAATACCATTATGAGCCGAAACCGAAAGGAGACGTAGTCCCACCAATTGACATGATACGTATCACGCCAATCGGGTAACATATTTCCTTTACATTTTTAGTTGCACATTAGGGGCATTGTGTAGAATAAAGTCTAGGGATTGACATAGGAAAATTTTAAAATTTTTCTTTTCAATTATTTTCTTTTCTTTGTTTTTAGTAGTTTTAGTTTTTAATTACATGTTTGTGCTTGAACTTGTAGAAATACAATTGATTGGTTAGGAGCATTGATAAACCATAATTTATACATATTTTTACCTCATACTTAGGATATTTTTGGATGAACTATCCTTAGATTTGGTGAATTTGATGCTCCTAATTCTTTAATTTCATGTTTTATACTTAGGTGAGCACAGGAAAGTAAAAGGAACGAGAAACGGGGCGAAAACAAAGAAAATGGGCCAACGTGGGAAATCAACACGACCAGGACTTCCTTACACGAGTAAACCACACGCTCGTGTCCTTTTGGCATAATCGAGCACAACTTACATGGGTAGACCACACGCCCGTGCCTATTTAACAGCCTTGAACACGGATTGAAGAAATCGCACACGGGCGTGTCCCTGTCGAGCCCAAGTTTAGTCCTATTTGGAAAAGGCTACTTTTGAGGGCTTTTAGGCATTTTAAAGCCTATTTAAACACCGGAGAACGCAATTAGAATAGACACAAGGGGTAGGAGGCAAGGAATTACTCAATGAAAGCCGATTGATCCATCTCAGAAGCCGGATTCATCGTCAAGACTGAAGATCTCCCTTTAATTTCCTTCAGGATTTTGGGTTTTCTTTATGTTTTGTTATCTTTATTCTTTTGAGATGTTTTCTTTCATAATTATGAGCTAAACCCCTAAAAACATAAGGGGAATGAAACCTAAAATGAATCTTGTTATTATTATCTGAATTGTATGACAAATATTTGACTTGTTCTTAATTATGTGTTCTTAATTCTTGTTTTAATATTCTAGGATATTGATTCAAGTTAATGCGCTTATTCACAAGAGCAAAAGTCCCTGTCTAAGAGTAAATTTGTCGTAATTAAGCGGAGTTGATTGCACACCTAGAGATAGGGTGACAAGATTTTGCTGGATTAGGGTGAAACCTAATAAGGGAGTCCATAGATCGAGTTAATGCAACACTAAGGTGTTATTTAGAAAGAGATTCCAATTAATCAACCTAGGGTTAGACGTTATTAGTCTCGAGAGAGATAATAATATAACGTAGGAATGTCTATGGATCAAGTCAAATGAATAAATCGTCTAATTCAAAGTCAAATAACAAGTGAAGTCTAGGTGGATTTTTCCTTGGGTATTATCTTAATCAATCCAGTTTTCCTAAAAGCTTTTCCCCAATTTTCTCTCTGTGCACCCATAGTTTAGTTAATTAGTTTAGATAAACAAATTCCTTAATTTTTAGGCTAGATAATAAATAAAAAGTAATTACTAGTACTCTTGGTTCCTTTGGGTTTGACAATCCGGTCTTGCTAAAGCTATACTATTGTTCGATAGGTACACTAGTTAGTTTAAAGAACGATTAATTATAAATTTTTAAAACCTGTCGCAAATATCACGTATCAAGTTTTTGGCACTGTTGCCGGGGAACTAAGATATTAAGAACACTCGATTTTTATTACTTTAGCCATTTTACTTTATTTGCAATTTAAATTTTTATTTTCATTTCCAATTTTCTCTTTTATTTGCTTCTGGCAGGTTTTTTATAGTGTATGACTAGAAGAAACCCGTCGGAACCATTACTTTTTTATAGTGAGATCGATCGCACAGCCTTCAGAAATCAAAGAGAAATAAGGCGAAGCTTAAGATACACAGAGGAAGAGCAAGAGGACGATATTCAAACCACAACCGAGGAGATGGATAAAATTCAAGAAAATCCACTACCTCCTGCGATTGCCGCTGATCCAGTAAATCAGAATCATGCTCCACGCACTATGTATGATTATGCTAAACTCAATTTAACAGGAACTAAGTCAAGTATAGCTAGGCCTGGTATTGCTATAAATAATTTTGAACTGAAACCTAACACGATTCAAATGATACAGTAATTTGTTCAGTTTGATGGTTTGCAGGATGAGGATCCAAATACTCACTTGGTGGATTTTCTGGAACTCTACGACATATTTAAAATCAATGGCGTCTCTAATGATGCCATTTGTCTTCGGTTATTTCCCTTTTCATTAAGGAATAAGGCTAAACAGTGGTTGAACTCGTTACCACGAGGGTCAATCACTACTTTGAACAAATAACTGAAAAGTTTTTACTAAAATATTTTCCACCAGCAAAAACGGCTAAATTAAAGAATGATATCTCTTATTTTGTGCAGATGGATCTAGAAACACTCTACGATGCATGGGAAAGATACAAGGATCTGTTGAGAAGGTGCCCTCGCCATAGGCTACCACTCTGGCTACAAGTTCAAACTTTTCACAATGCCCTGAATCCTTCAACTAGGCAGATGGCTGATGCAGCCGCTGGTGGGACTATCAATAATAAGACACCTGAGGATGCTTATGAATTTATAGAAGGGATGTCACTGAATAATTATCAGTGGCAAGTCATGAGGACAAAGCCAACGAAAGCAGCCGGCATTTTTAACGTCGATTCGGTCACCATGCTCTCTAATCAGTAGAACTTTTGAATAGAAAAATTGACGGTTTTCTTGGCTCTTCACAAATTCACCCAGTAATGCAATGCAATGCAAGTGGAGGAGGGACGAGCAATTCAGAACACCCACCTTATGGCTACATCATGGAAAACGAGCAATTAAATTATATGGGTAATAATCCTCAACCTCAAAATAATCCTTATAGTAACACTTACAGTACAGGATGGAGGTACCACCCAAAATTTTCATGGGGAGGCTAAGGGAATCAGAGACCACCACCACCTCCAGGCTTCCAACAACCACCTTGCCAACAGGAAAAGAAGTTGAACCTTGAGGAGATTCTAACAAAATTTATCTCAATTTGGAAACCCGCTTTCAAAATACTGAAACAGCACTTAAGAATCAACAGGCGTCAATCCAAGGGCTCGAAAATTAGATAGGCCAACTCGCCAAATTGATTTCTGAACGACCACAAGGTAGCCTGTCGAGTAACACTGAATCTAACCCAAGAGAACAACTCAACGCAATTACCATCCAAGACAAGGAAGGGTTAGTTGAACCTGAACTAGAATCGAGGTAAGGAATTGTGGTAAGTAAAGGTAAAGGTGAGGTAGACCACAGTGAGTAAAAACTAGTAAGTAAAGAGTACAAACCACGAGTGCCATATCCCAATGCGACAAGCAAAGACCGCACAGATGAACAATGGTAAATTCCTTAAACTATTAAAGAAATTACACATTAACTTACTGCTTATTGAAGCTCTTTCGTAGATGCCAAATGCAGTCAAATTCTTAAAGTAGCTTTTAGCAAATAAACGGAAGTTGGATGAGGCGTCGCATGTAGAGTTAAATGCAGTTTGCTCATCTATTCTAAGAACAAGCTTGCCAACAAATTGAAAGATCCAGGGAGTTTTACGATTCCTTATTTAATTGGTAGCTTAAATGTTAAAAATGCTTTGGCTGATTTAGAGGCTAGTATTAATGTCATGCCCTACAAAATGTCTAAACAACTAGGTCTTGGGAAACCCAAACAAACTAGGATGAGTATTCAGTTAGTCGATATAACTATCAGATTTCCTAGAGGTATCATTGAAGATGTACTTGTAAAAATTGATGAATTTATATTCCCAATCGATTTTTTTGTTCTAGACATAGAAGAGGGTAGTAACGCACCTCTAATTCTAGGAAGGCCCTTTTTAGCAATTGCTAGAACCATTATTGATGTTGGTACAGGTGAACTGACACTTCGTGTGGGTGATGACTCAGTTACTCTTCAAGCTCGTAATCCTATTAATACTGACCATGTGGTGCAACCTTCTTTATAGGAAACACGTTCGAAGAGCACACATGAGCCTTGTTCAAGTAACAACAAAGAAACCATCTATGAAGAACGAAGGCTACAAATCGAGGAACTAGATGAATGGACCAAGGACACACAATAAACCAAAACCACACCATGACGAGCTCAATATTTCACCAAATCAACTTAAGGTTGGAGACAAAGTACTACTAGATGCAGCAGACCCTCGTATTGCCACTCTTGAACCTAATGGAGCAATCCCTCTTACGGCACTCATCATTTTTCCATACGGTACAATCGATGTAATTCATCCCAAATTCAACATTTTTAAGGTAAATAGTACCCGTCTAAAACCTTATTTTGATGAAATTGATAGCTGGAACAAGGAGTGTAAACTCCTCGCACCACGATGACCATGCAAAAGAGAGGTAAGTCGAGCTTAGACTCTAAATAAGCGCTTCTCGGTGGCAACCCAAGCACTAACAATATTAATTTCTTTAAATTTTAGTTTTTAACATCTAATCACTAACTGAGTCACTGAACATAAAATTTCCAGAACCACACGGCCAAGCACACGGGCGTGCCTTAGGCTGTGCCCATACCATGGGAGGCAACACGGCCGTGCAATACGGCCATGTACAAACAAAGTAAAAATGTTTCCCCAACACGGGATTCAATAATTTGCCACAGCCGTGCGACATGGTAGTGGGCAATCCTGTCAAATTAACATGGGCGTGCAACACGCCCGTGCCCACTGGCTGTGGTCGAGCCTGTCAATACAACATGGGCATGTGCCTACATATACAGGCGTAGGAGAAGCGAACGAAGAATGACACGGCTGTGCAACATGGCCGTGTGCACCAATAAGCCCAATTTCGAAAGCCACGAAACGCACGGGCTGAAATGAAGGCACACGAGCATGCCCCACGGACGTGTGCCCCAATTTCTTTATAAACACCTATTATTTATTTTTACTTTTTTATTTTATTTTTATCTTTATTTATATTTTGAAATTACTTTTTATTTCCTTTTAATACTATTTTTATTTTATCTTGAGATTTTATAATTCGGTTATTTCTTTAAGAGTAATTATGCTTCTTTATATTTCCTAAAAGAAGTTCCTGATTCTATCACAGTTATAAAGAGCTCCAAAGCTCACTATTACTTAGGAACTTGCAACTCCACTGGAAAAGGTTCTCCACGACTACCATGTCCTGCCCGACCACCACGATAACCTCTTTGCTGGACACTGTGGTTGTGGAACCCAACCTCTACCACCACTGGAGTATCCTCCTCCAATCTCATCATTGCCTTGGCCAATTATTCTCCATAACTCCAATTCAAGGATTCCATTCATAATTCAAGAAGTCTCACTCCTCTCCCTATCTTATGATCTTATATCTATATAATTCAATAAATCTAACTTTGTACATTGAGGGCAATGTACATCTTAAGTGTGGAGGGTCTTTTATATCATTATCAAAAAAATCCCTGAATTTTGTCTTATTCTCATGTGACCTTCTCATATCATTATTAGAATGAATTTTGATTGATTTATGATTTTCTATTAATATGTCTTGAATTAAAACATAGGCATTTATGCATTGATTGTTTAAACTTTAAGGAATTAGAGAATCAAGCATGATAAGTTGATTTTTGAGAATAAAAAACAAATTAGGTTGTTTCCCAAAGTTTAGGTATTATCTTGAATTGAAATTCACAGGTTAAACATCAAAAAGCCATAATTTTTGTGAGATCTTGAGCTTTAGAGCATTTATTATTTCTTTCATGCTCACTTTTATTATTGTTATGAGTGCGTAAATATTGATTTGTTATTCTAGAACTTGCTTGATTATGCATGTGAAAACCACACCTTTGATTTGATATGTTGAGATGATAATGGCACCTAGGTTTAACCCACTCACTTTATAAAAGCCTACCTTCATAATTAACCCTTAGTGAACCCCCTTGACCCTAACAAGCCATTAATTGATTTACCCTCACTATTAACCCATAATTCATTATTGTTGAAATCCCCTAAATTAATTTGATCCCTATTTTTGTCGAGATTTGATTTGAATAAATTACTTAGCTATGTTATATTTTAATAATTAACCTATGTTATTAATTCTTTTTTTTAAATAAATAATAATAATAATAATATTTCAATACATACATTTATAAGTAGTAGTTCGTTGTTTTGAGCTTAAGTGTTTAATTCCATATTCTGAGAAGAAACTCACATGTATTCAAGTGATGACTAGTTATTTTTCTAGTTAAGTAATTTTTCAATTCAATCTCGATTCTAACCTTTTCTTTCAACTTGTGACCACACCCCTCAACCAAAGCAACGTTACAATACTCTAAAGACCTTTTGATTGATGTATCATCTCAATTTATAGTGGTGGAGATTTGATTTTCACGCAAGCCTATGGTAATAACGTTTCATATTAACTGATGAGTGCTAATTTGTTATCCTTAAACACCTCGAGTGATTTGAGTGAATCCTTAGTGAGGATGTTAAACTCTGTGATATTTTGAATCAAAGGTAATCACTTAGATGAGGGGAGACACCAAGGTTTTCGTGATAAAATGCTCAACTTGGAATGTTTGAAACTTTGATATTCTTCTAGTTGAATTCACAATGTATGATTACTTATGGATTATTTTGAGATATTTTTGATAGGAATTATAAGTTGAGAAAAATGAATTTTGATTGTGAGTTAAGGATTTTACTTGAGGACAAGCAAACGCTTAAGTGTGGGGTATTTAATAAACCATAATTTATACATATTTTTACCTTATTCTTAGCATATTTTTGGATGAATTATCCTTAGATTTGGTGAATTCAATGCTCCTAATTCTTCAATTTCATGTTATATACTTAGGTGAGCACAGGAGAGTAAAAGGAATGAGAAACGGGCCGAAAATAGAGAAAATGGGCCAACGTGGGAAATCAACACGACCGGGACTTCCTTACACGAGTAGACCACACACCCGTGTCTTTTTGGCAGAAACGAGCACGACTTACGTGGGTAGACCACACGCCCGTGCCTATTTAACAGCCTTGAACACAGATTGAAGAAATCGCACACGGGCGTGTCCCTGTCGAGCCCAATTTTAGTCCTATTTGGAAAAGGCTACTTTTGAGGGCTTTTAGGCATGATAAAGCCTATTTAAACACCGGAGGAGGCGGGGAATTACTCAAGGAAAGCCATTTGATCCATCTTAGAAGCCGGATTCATCGTCAAGACTGAAGATCTTCCTTCAATTTCCTTCAGGAGTTTTGGGTTTTCTTTATGTCTTGTTATCTTTATTCTTTTGAGATGTTTTCTTTCATAATTATGAGCTAAACCCCCTAAATACCTAAGGGGAATGAAACCTAAGACGGATGTTGTTATTATTATCTGAATTGTATGATAAATATTTGACTTGTTCTTAATTATGTATTCTTAATTCTTGTTTTAATATTCCAGGATATTGATTCAAGTTAATGCGCTTATTTAGAGGAGCAAAAGTCCCTGTCTAAGAGTAAATTTGTCGTAATTAAGCAGAGTTGATTGCACGCCTAGAGATAGGGTGACAAGATATTGTCGGATTAGGGTGAAACCAAATAAGGGAGTCCATATATCGTGTTAATGCAACACTAGGGTGTTATTTAGAAAGAGATTCCAATTAATCAACCTAGGGTTAGACGTTATTAGTCTCGAGAGTGATAATAATTAACTTAGGGATTTCTGCGGATCAAGTCAAATGAATAAATTGTCTGATTCAGAGTCAAATAACAAGTGAAGTCTATGTGGATTTTTCCTTGGGTATTGTCTTAATCAATCGAGTTTTCCCAAAAGCTTTTCCCCAATTTTCTCTTTGTGCACCCATAGTTTAGTTAATTAGTTTAGATAAACAAATCCCTTAATTTTTAGGCTAGATAATAAAAGGAAAAAAATTACTAGTACTCTTGGTTCCTTTGGGTTCGACAATCCAGTCTTGATAAAGCTATACCACTGTTAGATAGGTACACTTGCCTTCATCGTGATAATAGTTAGTTTCAAGAATGATTAATTATAAATTTTTAAAACCTACCGCGAATATCTCGTATCAAGCATATACCTAGGTTATTTTTTAAAATTATAAATCTAGCCTGAAATTAAATAATTTAGGTTTATATTTAGACTAATTAGTTCAATTTATTAGAATGTAAATATAAAGTAATAAAGGTAAATATGAATAGGTAATTATTTTTGTAGAACTATAAGGGCACGTTTGGTTCGCTGTATTGGATTAGAGGTGTATTGGATTAGAGGTGTATTGGATTAGAGGTGTAATGGAATAGATGTGTAATAGCAAATCAACTGTTTGGTTGAATGTAATGGAATAGAGGCGTAATAGTAATCTTGTGTTTGGTTGAATGGAATAGAGGTGTAATAGCATAATGGAAAAAACTAAAATGACTAGAATACCCTTAGCATAAATTTATTTTGGTAAATGATTATTGTTATTGTTATTTAAATTTTAATAAGATTATTATTATCAATAATAAATAATTTAATCATATTTAAACATAATTATTATTAAATATATTAAATATATTATAATTAAAATATATAATTTAATAAAATTCTTAATAATCAATATTCTTATATGAATTTATATACTCATTTCCTTTTATATATTAATATACCACATTAACCGGTTTATATTTATATCAATGGCACAAAAAATTTGGGAGAAGATTTTGAGGACTGCTTTTGTTTGCAAATAACATCATTCATTCTGTAGGGAAAAAATTATGAATAAGTCTGCTTATTAATTACCTTTTTTATTTGTACTGAAGTAGTTGCCACTGGTTCAAAAGTTGATATATATGTAATATTATTAAAATAATATTTTATTTTAATTATTTAAAAATATTTTTAATTTATGCGATGTATATGAATATACACATTTAATTAGTTTTATTTTTAATAAAATTTTCTAATTTATTCATTCAATTTTAATCACCTTACAATTTATTCATTGTATTATATCTACTGATCCAATTTTAATATATTGAATATTTGTTTTTTAATCAAGTTCTTTACTTGATTATATCTAATGTTCCAATTTTAAAAAATTCGATTAAAATTTTCGAACTACATCAACTTAAGAAATTCGATCCCAAATTCAAATTAAATATACCAATAAAAATCAACTTACTACATCACCACTTGCAAAATATAACTCTCCAAACATTACTATGGAGTAAACAAAAAAAAACAGAACATATATATGTCTTACAATTTTTCTTTAGTTTAGAAGGTTTGATAAGTTACCAAACCTCTTGAATTGCAACTACAGCTTCAGCTTGCCAACGATTTATGTCTGGAGCAAATCGGTAACTAACAGTCCAATGCCTACAAAATTCCACATAGAACATCAATTTACTGGAACAACAGTGGTCAGAATAATAATATATGACTTATGTAACTATTACACAAGTAATGGTACTATGACTTGAGAATAATTCAGGGACAACATGAAACTGAAAAAAGATAATCAATACAAACTACTACAGCAGTAATAAAATTATTATTGCAATTCCACCCCAAGTATATGGACGACATCCCATTGCCTCAGCACTAACATAGCACATTATTTTTCTTAATTGAACAATTGGGCAATAAACTGATTTAAACAACAAAGTTGAGTTAGTAAAGGAAGATATGGCAGCTATTAAAAAAACATATCTTACATCTAGATCATACTTTTAAAACAATCTTCACATAGTGCCCTATCATATGTCCTCTTTGTTTTATTTATTTTCCACATTAGCATGTTGCATCAAAGCTGGACATTGACAACAAATATGCCCCTCACTATAATCTCTAAGGAGGAAATATTTATATTGGTAGACAATGTCATACTGGTTGGAAAACTACTGGTTTTTTGTTGAGTTAGAAGCTCTGCCAATGGAAGAAACAAATGTATAATGATTTGGTACCGGAAGAGACAACCAAAGCAATGAGCCCAATGAAGTTAAACACAGTTTCAAATAACTTCAGAGGTTTCTAGCAAGCAGTGAAAGATTTTATAGGTTCTGGAAAACAAATGCAAACCAAAACTCAATCATTCGGTTAGTTGATTGTGTGGTTCTGTTTTGGTTTTAGAAGTGTTCAAACCATCGTGAGGCAATCTTAATGTAAAAGACATGAAATATTATAGTTTGTGCGGAAATGTGCATAAGAATATTGTGTATTGTTGTTGTATTTGATTGTGGAGCATATGCACAGTAATCCCAGAATTTGTAATCGATAACTCAAGGAATAGATATGATTTCTACATTTACCTGTTACAAAATGGTTGAGTTGATGTTTATTGATGCTTAATGCAGGCTAGCAAGCAGCCTGAGGACGCTCCCAAGAAGATAATCAGAGTTCAAAAGCGCTGTTGGAGATCCATACCACATTTGTCGAAGCCAGGAGAAACAACTTCGAACTTGATGAAACCAAACAGAAAATCCCCACAGCCTGAAATAGTGGATGCTAACAACATGCTATTGTATTCTCCCTAACTCATTCCTTAAATATAAATAGGTTTGTGCAAGCAAGGTAAACCGAATAGCTTGCATAGGCAACTCTAGTTTGCAAATCCAATGAAAATAGTTGATGATAAGTGAGATATCAAACGAATAGCTTTTGATATGATAACAAAAAGAAGTAATTTAGATTGAGCTAATGACCACATGATAGTCTTAAGATGTGGAAGATAGATGGTAGGAAATCATTTTCATTCACTCTCTTCTGAATCATCACCACTACTATCTTGTGAATCAATTTTCAAAGCCTTTACAGCATTGCTTGCTTTAAATCTTCAACAGCCTTGTCAAAAGTGCACCTCACATGCCTACACATCAACATCAGATTTTGACATGCATCTTTCAATACCTCTCTTGCTGGATCACTTGCAAATTTTCACATAGAACAACTAAAGGAACTTGAACCCAACCAAAGTACTTGAAAAAGAGTGTTATATTGAGTTTACCAGTGGTTTGAACTCTAATATTAACTCGAGCCTCTGAAGGATGAGGAATACTGTAGTCACAGAATGTAACCCTTGGGCTGCACAACATAAAAAGGATAGCTTCCACTTTCAATACAATCACTTAAAACAAAGAAAACCCAGCATGAATCAAAGCCAAAAATAGAGGTGAGTGAACTGACTCTTGATTCAAAGTGAATCTAACAGCGTTAGCTATGGTATGATCCTCATCAGTTAAAGAAAAAGTGGCAGCACTATTATCAGTGAAAGACCCGTGTTCCATTGTTTCCTTTAATCCAATTTCTAAATCTCCAAACCAAGAAACAAAACTATTAAAAGGATGAAATTGAATCTAATAATCATTGGGAAAACATATTTTTAAATAAAAAATAAGGTTGTATCTTCCTTAACGGTTCCAATGGACAGAACACAGTTTCACCGATGGAGAGGAACGGAAAACGTGAGAAGGAGGCTGCTTTCTGATCGGTGTTCGAAGTCCAGTTGTGACGCCAAAGAGAGGTAAGGCAGAAAGGTAGAAGCGTGAATTGGTGGAGATAGAAAGGTAAGACAGAAAGGTGAGGAGAGTGGAGAAGAAAGGTAGAAGGAAGAAACAGAAGACGGTGGATTTTGGGCAAGACAGAAGCGTGAATCAGGAGGGTAAAACAGGGACCAAAACTCAATCCGGACCTAAACTGAGCACAAGGAAGGGATTGGAAATTGGTGGAATTTGGGGATTAGATCAGTAATGGAATAGACCCGTATTAGGCTAATACACCCAACCAAACAATGTATTGAGTGGGGCCCACGATTAGGGGTGTAATGGCTATGCCAATACACCCAACCAAACATGGTGTAAGATGTTCGAATTTAAAAGAAAATACTTGTTAAAGTTCATGGTTATTGAAACGATGAAATATGACTAGTATAACCCTTATGAAAAGTGCCCAAGAAAAATCTCGATTGTATTGGCACAAATAAAAAAACCACAAGGGATTATCGGGGAAATATTATTGCATTAGAGTTCAAAGTATGGACAAAAATAAACCGAGTAGGAAAGAAATATTCGACCTGACTATACTCCACAAAAATAAATACTATATTCATATATACATTTTGATAGAGCTATATATTTAATTTTCTTTAACTTGTTTACTTTGTAAATTACTGAACTGATCTGTTTAAGTGTAAATAACTTTGAATTATTTAAATTTCTAGATAGATTTATATATTTAGGCAGATCTTCTTAGTGTCGATGCTCTGATCCAATCTCATGTATCAAGTCAACTCAAGTACACTTTATTTTATTTGCATGTTTATTTCCTGCTTTCAGTTTTACTTTTGGTTTCTATTTTATTTTTGGGTTAGTTTGCTTGAGGACAAGCAAAAACTTAAGTGTGGAGTTATTTGACCTATCGTCAAATGTAGTAGTTAATTCGGGTCAATTTCGCACTTAAAGAGCTAGTTTTCTACGCAATTTAGTATTTTATATTTCATTTTCAATAATTAGACCTTAGTAATAAATATTAATAAAATAAGTGTTTTTTTAACACATTTTATAAGTGTTGTGACCAAATAGGCCAACACGGGCATTAGGTTGTGCTAATATGTTTAATTGAGTGAGTAGGATGAAGATATAAAGGCCCAATTGATAGGGAAGTAAGGGAGGAGTGATGTACAAGCTTCCCAGGATGTCGAAGCACCAAACAAATGAACAAGGTTGAAATTGGGTGTCATGTCATGCCACACAAGGGGTATGGCATGACACAAGTCGATGTCCTGCCCAAGTAATTCGAGACTATTTTCGTCTACGTAATAAAATTTATACGAAGATATAGGACATGTCGAAGACCTAACTTAGGCTACCAACACCTCTATAAATAAGACATTAGTCGTTTGATGTAACTAAGTCTTTCTAGACACCATAAAAAACCCTAGTAGTTTAGGAATAGATTTAGATTATTTTCTTTTCAATTTTTCATCACTCTTTTGTTTTTCCTCTTGAAATAAGTTTTGATTCAAGAGTTTATCTCTTAAAGTATTTCAATTTTTATTTTATTTTGCATCTGATTAAATTCTTTATTCTAATCAAACAATTTACTACTTCTTTCCCATTCAATATTCAATCCACGATTTTTCAATTCTCTTTTCTCTTTCGGATCAATCGTGTTCTTTACATGACTTATTCCATTAAGATCGAGATTATGAATACATGAGTGGCTAAATCCGTTAAGGGAGATTAATGAGTGGGAAGGTATGTGATTAACGAAGGATTTAGGGTTTCTCAAGATGGATTAGTTTGTATGAATTATGTGTCCTTAAATCACTAATATTTACAACCCTAGGAAGTTACCATAAGGTAGACGAGGTCAAGAGATAAGTAGAACCGACTAAATCATAATTTTTCCTAGTTGAGAAAGTGAGGTCGAAAGATAATCAAGTATCAACCAATCAATTAGTTAATTAGAGGCCAAGAGGTAATAATTGGTTAATTGATAGCTAATACACCCTAAAACCCTAATCTAAAGTTAGTTAAAAACCCTGAAGCGAGTTAATCTTCATGATTTGTTTAGAAGTTAGTTAAAAACCCTGAAGCGGGTTAATCTTCCTGATTTGTTTAATGATTTTTATCTTTTTTTTCTTATTTATTTATTTTCTTGCTTTATTTATTTTTATTTTATCAACTTATTTTATGATTTATCGTAATATTGGAATTAATTACTACCACTTAAACTTATTATTGTAAAAATGTTTTCATAATTTATCTCATCCTCCCTTTGGTGCGATCCTCACAATACTTCTAAGTATTTTATTGTACAAAACTATATCACAATTTGTCTCGTGCACTTGCGAACATCGTTGTTCTCAGTTGTTATATTTTTGGTGTTATATTTTATGTATAAATGATAACTCATTTATAGGTGATCAAAGCTCTAAATACAATTTAGAACTAATTAGGCACCAATTTGAAACAATTCTGAAAAGATTGGGCAAATGTGTAAAATAGGGACACCCGGCCATGTGGGCAGGCTATGTGACTGGCTGAGGCTGTGTAAAGTAGGGTCACACGACCATGTAACTAACTACGGATGTTTGGACATAAATGTAAACTTTTATAAACATGTGCATGACCGTGTAAGAGACTGTGACCATCTTTAACCTAAACCACCCTGACAATACAGAGCACACGACTGTGTCACTTGCCTGTGTGTGACACACAGCCATGTATTAGTCCATGTTAGAAAAAATGAACCTAAATAATCAAGTGACCTAAAACAATCTTTTTCTTAAACTATATGTAGGTAATCATCAACTCAAAAACCTGTTTCAAATACACAATCATTCCAAGACATAATCAAATCCTAATTCCAACCAATATCCCTTAAGGCAACTCGATCACATTCAACACAACATGTAACATCACAATTCATTTAAAAACTTAATACTAAAAATTCATTTCATTCAACATAAACCATACATAAATGCTCATTCCATTTCCTAATTTCATTAATTAAATATTCATTTGACCATTCACAAACACAAATAAATTTCAAGGTTTATAAGTATACCATATAACATGTTATAATCTCTACTCATTTAAACACCTTTTACCATTTCCATTATTGTACCATTTCATCTCATTTAGTAATCAATTAACATTCATATTTATACATTTCATCACATTGATCACATATCAAAATAACATTCAAGATAGCACAACCATTTAGCAAGACTTATAAACATGTCTTCTTATGAACATTAACATATTATTACGCACATATCAAAACATTATCCACCCAAATAAACTATGCACAAAATTGATCCTTAAACCATAAAAAAATCTACCCAGTCAAAATTGGATAGTGTGAGCTCCTAGTTGGTCTGATCTTTACGTTCTGCAAAATATCTACAGGACAGGAAAAACATAACCGAGTAAGCATTGTCTATGCTTAGTAAGCTCATAGGTAATAAAATTGTAAACTTACCTCATAATAGAATTAACATAACAAAATAACAAGTTTAACCATGTTTCCTGTCACCATATGTCACAACTGAAAGATGAGTATTTAATACCCAATCATATAATTCGTCCATTCATTCATATAAAATCCATTTAGTATCATTTCATCAAGCCCATCCACAAATGTAACATTTTTCTCAATTATAGCAAAACACTACACATAAACATATGATCACATTTATTTCCAATCAATATACTGAATCAGACAATACATTCTCTTTTAACAGTTAGTCGATGAATTAAATGAAAAAATAGGGATACGCGGGTAACTACCCACACCAGTCGGCACCTGACTGCTTCCAGATGTACCAATGTCCAGGGTAGAAATCCTGCACAAAATATGTTAATAGGCAATATCTGCAAGTATACAGGCCAGGGTTGTAACAGCCCGTTTTTAGTCAAATTGGAACAATGGTTTTCGGACCACAAATCTAAGGTTGAAATAATTATTTTATTATTATTTTAATTTCTATATCATGATAATATGATTGTGTGAAAATTTCGTTAAGAAATTTTATTGTTTGAATGTTCAATTTGATAAAAAGGACTAAATCGCGTAAAGTGTAAAACTTGAGTTCTATTAGCTAAAGGTGTCTAATAGTTATGGAAATTTAAAGAGGAGGTCCTTATATGATAATTATCCCATTAATTAGTTAGTGGATGATATTGGCTTGGCATTATTTAAATTTTGATTAAGTTTTAAGGATAATTAAGTAAATTGGTGATTAATGATTAATATAATAAAACAAACTATTTACCATCTTTATTTCATCTCTTGTAACCAAAAATTAGGGCTTAGGGAGCCATTTTTGTGCTCAAGATTTTGTTAATCTCATCCTTGTCTAATTGGTATGTATTTTGTCCCGTTTTTAATGATTTCTATGTTTTTAGAGTCGTAGCTTAATCTAGCTAGCCCAATGACTATTTTGCAAAATTTTCAAAGGTTTAGGGTTTTTCTATTGATGAATATGTGTTTATTTTGATGTTTCATGATAGAAAATAAATGGTTGTTGTTAGATAAACAACATTTGTTAAGAGATTTTTTATAAAATTGTCAATTAGGGATTAAATTGAGAAATGTGAAATTTTTGTGGTAGAAATGTGAAATAAATGAAAAATATGGTCTTCTATGATAATAAGGGAAATTCGTCTAGCATGGGTAGGGACCTAATTGAATGAATTTTTATTTTTATAAGCTAAGGACTAAATTGTAAACATGTTGAAATATTAGGGGCAAATGTGTAATTTTGCCACAATGTGATTTTTGGGCTAAATTGAATAGAATGATAATTGAATAAGTTAAATTTGATATTATATAGATCTAGACAAAATGAAGTTCAGATTTAGAGTGGGGGAAAAATAAAGTATTGGACTAGTCGATCCATTTCGTCGTTTTTGTGAATCAACGTAAGTTCATATGTTAATAAGCATTAATATAATTATGTTTTAAATGCTTTATTATTCAATTAATTGTGAATACGACCTTACAGATATATTTGACAAAGATTCGGCAATGTGAATTCCCGGTTGAACCTTAGGAATGATTAGGATACGAATGACATGTCATTAGGGCCTATGTGATTTGGTGATGGTCCGTACATTCTACCGATGCTGAGTTATCCGGCATATGTTGCGGATCCTCATCAACTTGTGTGAGTAGCATTGTGTAGTTACATCTTGACTGTCAACTTGTGTGAGCAAACCCGATGATAGCTCGAGAGTGAGCATTATATGAGATATGGGATTGAGATAGCTTCGGCTATGTATTTGGCACTTAGAGTACGAGCTTCTCGTGTATCCAATATTATTCCAAATGGTTTAATGGGTATATCAAAGATATGTAATGGTGAGAGATAGTTACGTATCAGTACAGGTATGTACAGAAATTCATATGAGTATTGAATCCATGAAATTGTGAGTTCATGATAATTATTTGAATGAATATATATTAACCTTGCGATTAAATGGTTTTGTAATATATTATGTTATATTAATTGAATGGTGAATGAATGGTAAGTTTTTAATTATTAACTATACGAGCTTACTAAGCTTTATAGCTTACTCTGTATACTTTTCCGTATTTTATAGTGAATATCAAAGCTTGCTCAGATTTGGGAGTCGTCGTAGATCTTATCACACTATCAAGCTATCATTTTGGTACTTTTAAACTTATTTTTTTGGTTATATGGCATGTATAGGAGTTGTGATTAATTTGGTTTATAGTTTGGTAATGGATTTAGCCATTTGATTTGGCTTGTAAATGATGAATGCTTGGTTATGTGTAGAGCCATGTGACTTGGCTTATTTTGGTATACTTGGTGATGTATATTTATGTATGCAAATGGCACTGTGGTATGATGTGTATAATGGTTAAGTTAACGCTTGTTGTAAATTGTTATTTTGAGTACCAAATGGTTGCAATTTTTGATTTGTATGCTTGTGGTTTTAGGTAAAATAATGCATAATTCAAAGTGATCAATTAGGAGATTTTGAGATATGAAATTGGTATGAAATGGAATGGATAATTGTAATTTCTGTGTGCCTTATGATTGTTAATATTGAGATGGCATGAATTAGGCTTGTCTGAGATTTGTTTTAATGTATATTTTATACTATGCCATTTGATGATTTTAGTTGGATGCAATTTGGGTGAGAAAGATGGCTTGGTAAATAGCCTAGTTTTGTCCACACGGGTAGAGACATGGGCGTGTGTCTCAGCCGTATGTGACATGGTCAAGTGACACGGCTGATAAACCGTAATTTATACATATTTTTACCCCATGTTTAACACATTTTAAGGATGATTTTTCATTAGAATTGGTGAATTCGATGCTCCTAATGCTTTAATTTCATGCTTTATACTTAGGAGAGCATAGGAGAGCGAAAGGAACGAGAAACGGACAAAAAATAGAGAAAATGGGCCAAAGTACGAACTTAACACGGCCTGGACTTCCTCACACTGGCAGACCACACGGCCGTGTCAATCTGGCAAAATCGAAGCACGACTCACACGGGTATAGCACACGTCCGTGCCATTCTGACAGGCTCGAACACAGCCTGAAGTAATCGCACACGGGCGTGTCACACGGGCTTGTCACACGGGCGTGTCCTTGCCGAGCCTAAGTTAAGTCCAATTCGAAAAAGGTCACTTTTGAGGGCTCATAGGCATTCCAAAGCCATAAAGACACCCTAGAAGAGGAGAAAATGGGGCACACAAAATAGGGAGTAAGGAATTGCTCCAAGGAAGCCGATTGATTCATCTCAGAAGCCGGATTCATCATCAAGACTGAAGATCTCTCCTCAATTCCCCTTCAGGAGTTTTGGGTTTTCTTTATGTTTTGTATTCTTTATTTTTCTGAGATGTTTTCTTATGAACTAAATCCCCTAAATTCCTAAGGGGAATGAAACCTAAGACGAATATTGTTATCATTTTCTAAATCGTATGATAAATATTTAGCTTGTTCTTAATTATGTGTTCTTAATTCTTTTTTTGATATCCCAGGATACTGATTCAAGAGAAGCTCTTATTCAGAGGAGGAATAGACCCTGGCTAAGAGTACATTTATCATAATTAAGCGGATTCGATTGCGCGCCTAGACATAGGGTGACAAGATTTTGCCGGATTAGGGTGAAACCTAATAAGGGGATCCATAGATCGAGTTAATGCAATCCTAAAGTGTTAATTAGAGAAAAGTCTCAATTATTCAATCTAGTGATTAGACGTTATTAGTTTTGAATAGGGATAATAACATAACTTAGGGATCTCTACGGAACAAGTTGAATGAATAAATCATCCGATTCGGAGCCAGAATAACAAGTAAAGTCTAGGTGGATTTTTCCTTAGGTATTGTCTTAAGTCAATCGATTTTTCCCAAAAGAAATTCCCCAATTCTTTTCTCTGTGAGTTCTTAGTTTAAATAATTAGTTAGTTAAAAACAAAACCCCATTATTATTAAAAGATAGTCATTACTAGTACTTTTAGTTCCTTTGGGTTCGACAATTCGGTCTTGCTAAAACTGTACTACTGTTCGATAGGTACACTTTCCTACATCGCGATAATAGTTAGTTTCGAGAACGATTAATTATAAATATATAAAACCTATCACGAAATATCGCGATCAACGATCGTGCGTCCCCTGGTGTTTAATTAGAAACCAAGTCAGTATGATCCACACGGTCCAGCACACGGGCAAGTGACTTGGTCGTGTGGCATAAGTTAGTATACCCTACAGTTTTGGCATGGCCTAGCACAAGGCCTGGCACATGGGCGTGGGTGGCCATTTCGAAGGGTACATAGGCTAGTCACACGAGCATGTGGTTGGCCGTGTGACCCAAGTCAGGGAGTTACACGGGGTCAAACATGGGCTGGGACACGGCTATGTGATACCATTTTGAATGTCCACAAGGCCTGTGACATGGGCGTGTCTTTGGACGTGTGAGACATACGGCCGGGCCATATGGGCGTGTGTCCCCTGTATTTTGAAAATTTTTCTAAGTTTTCCAAAAATTTCTTGAGTTATCGGTTTAGTCCAGAATACCTTCTAATGCATGTTTTTAGCCTCGAGGGTTTGTATTAGGGATTTATGATTGCTTGTGAATAACTTTCATTTGGAAATGATAAATGTATGAAAAATGTGTGTTTGTTTAAGTAATATGTCAGTAATGCTCCGTAACCCTATTCTGACAATGGATACGGGTTAGGGGTGTTACAAGGTTGTAATATAGTTACAATGAAGTAAGTGAGTACTTCGAGGATCGTACCCAAGGGAGACGAGCACTAAATTAATTCTAGCCTAAGAAAAATAAAGCTAATTAGTACTTTAAATAAATTATATTACGATTAAACATAAATAAAGAGTTTTTAATAACTAAAGAAATAAAATAATATAAATGGAAAAAAATTGGGAAATTTTCTATGGAAACTTAATCAAATATGAGCATGGGTGACTAGCTCACTTCGGTAATCATAACTAATTATTGCTTCGGGTTCCCTGTTCAATCAACTAGTCACTATCCTAGTAGGATCTCTCTATCTTCCACTAGAATAATGAGTCAGTAAGAAATACTTATCTCTCGACCTCACAGTTCAGACTAGTTCCTGGCTAAGGTGTTCACGAATAGGCCATACCAATTTTGAATTAATTCCCAGCTAATTTACTTTCTAGGGTCATCAAGCCTAAGGTTTAACCTCTTTCTTTCCCAAATAGTTGATCCACTAACAAAACCCTATACAACAATCAATTAATCATGCCTCCACTCGCTAATCCTCCACAAAAGGACTAGTTTCTCATAGATCTCAAAAACATAATAAACTTGATATAAAAAATGAACATTAAGAGTAAATCAAGATATGAAGGTTTAAGAGAAGCCTTAATTGTATTAAATTGAAGCACAAAATCCACAAAGAGTTGATCGAGTTCCACAAATCAAATTTTCCAACAATGCAAAACAAAAAAGAACCTAAAGTTTAAGAAAAGGGAAAAACTAAAAATAAAAAATATGAAGAAAATTATAAAATATGAAAAGTTGTCCAACAAGTGTTAAATGAGCCTATTTATAGAGTTATGTTTGTCATCGTCCTCAACCCTATGTCAGCTAGGTTTTTCATCGTCCTCAACCCTAGGTCAGCTAACACTCTCGTGTTCAATATTTGATTTTGTAGACCAAAACGCCCCTGGCTCATAAGTATTTCTCGTACAAGACCGGTGTCGTGACACCCTAGTGCCTTTGTTGTGACATCGAGGGTAGTATGCTCGTAGTCAAGATAGCTTTAGGGGTGTGTCACAACATTCCTTGGTTATGTCTCAACACTGAAGGTAGTCTTGGAATTCTTATTCTCTTTTCCTTATGTTGTGACATCAAACTCCCCGTATTGCAACACAACAACCAATATTGAGTTGGTACTTCTTCTAATGGTCTTTTGCACACTCACAAAGTATGTTAGCTCACCCTTAGGCCTCATTCAGCCCCTAAGGTCAATAAAAGACTCAAATTACATTTTTTATTAAATGTAAATCAAACTAGGAAAACATAATTAAAACATGATAAAAATGCTTGTAACGCCCCAAATCCGAGAAACCCTGTTTAAATTATTTTTGTCTGTTTGTGACGTGGATATATGTTTGACTTAGTGATCTAATGCTCTAGGAGTGTCTGAGTAGTTGTGGGTTCAAGTCTTGGCTTGAGCAAAATTTTGGTCTTATTTGAATAAACCCTTGTCTGCTACAAGAGGACTTTTAAATTAATGGGAGTAAGAGATGACAAAGTGAACATGATAGTCTAATGGCTAGTAGAATATTGCAGTAGCTAGGGGATTGAGGTTTGAGTCTTGCGGTATGCAAAGGTGTCTTAATTTTGCAAATGGCCGAATAGGTGGTTGTGTAGTAATAGGACTCTATTGCTAAGATGGTTGGGGTGTTCAAGTGGAGTAGGAGAGCTTGTTGCCAAAGCTAGGAGGAAAAAGGGGGATTAGGATAATGTTCGGTTGAAGATGTTGCGGAGAGGTTTTAGGAGTAAGTCAAAGGGAGGTGATGAGACGGGGAGTGTTGTCGTACAAAGACTCTGGAAACTCAAAGGGATTCGGTTTGGGGTGTTTTGAGGATTTTTGATTTTCATTTCGGTTGCCAGCTAGGTTTTTGGCTTTCTGCACTTTCGGTTTTGGGGAGGTTGTTTATTGTTGGAATTTTTGTAGCCGAATTCTAGAGTGACCATACAGGTATCTTTCTTTTAGCATTCTTTTGGGTTGTGTTCTTCTAGACCTTTCTCTGTAAGTACAGAACCTCTTTTTATTCTTCCTCTCTTACTTCACATGTTTGGCCGAATCTCTTTTTGATCTTCTCTCGGTTCTTATTCCTTTTTCAACTGTGGCTCCTTGTGGTGCTCTGGCTAAATATCCTGCGTCTCTCCTCCCTTTCTTCTTCTCAATCAATCCCTCCTAGCCGATTGCACTTTCTCCTCTCCTCTCAATCGTGCAATTCTTCTTTGCTTAAACCGAATATCTCTTGTGTTACTCGGGCAATATTTAGGTTGGAGTCTAGGCCAATTATAGGTTAGTCTTTTCTCTTCTTAGGTTTGTGATTTCTTTTCTTCTATGGGCTGAATGTATCCTAGTCTTTCACCCTTATTTCACCTTATTGACTGCCACTTAACTCTATGGTTGCCAAATGTTGCTAGGTGCACGATCTTCATGGTCAAAGGAGTTAGGCCGATTGTCCTTTCACAATAAGAAATCCGGTTCACTCGTAGTAAGTAATTTAGATATTATTTATATTTACAAGGGATTATAATTTTTGATGAATTGACTAACTGTATCGGATAAAATTTAGGGTTTTGGAGAGAGTTCGTGTGGTGTGAGCAAGAAGGGTCCAACGATTGATGGATTGGTAAGTGACAATGAATCAGTTAGAGTGATTTCAATACTTCAGTTTGGATTTACCACGGATGTGTCTAATGGTGGATCGTTGTCAATCATAGGTGCTTTGATCTTGGAGGTATTGCGACAACAGTTTCACTACAAGTGTGTGAACACTACCATTAGATGTGTGATAGCAAAAGTCGAAAAGTCAAAAAGTGGGCTGTCAACACCACACAGCGTATGGCCGCCCATGTGGCAGGCCTAGTGGCAAAACGAGGTCTTGATGTTGACAGAATGGCCATGGGCGATTTCATGGGCCAAAACGGTATTAGGCCATTCTAGATCGAGCTGGGCCGAATGGGCCCAATGGGCTTGTGTGCCCTACGTGGAGAAATTGCACAAAGTCTGATAAATTGTGGGCCAGGTTGTGTGAACTGCACAGCTGAGGCCATTTTTAGGCTATGTTGGCTATACGAGAGTGTGGGTCCAAATGGGCCCGTAATTTAGGCTATAGGCCCAGTAGCACTGATTGACTGATAAGGTTGCACGGGTCACTCAAGACGACTGTGGACCTACTACTGGGTTGGTAAGTATACTTAGACCCTATACTGATGAAATGCCGGTTATACCCCTGGGAGGTATATTGACTGAAATACCCCTGTGTTATGTAAGATTGTTTTTTAGCATGACTTTTCTGCATGCACGTATGATATTATGTTGCATTACATGGGGTGGGATATTTATATGATTTTGGCGGAAGTGTACTGAAAGGCTATAAGCCTATTACTGGCAACTCGGCTGCAAATACTGATTTAGTACTGAAATTGGTAGACTTGGTATGTAGGGTTGGGTGGGTCGATCTTATCCCTAAATGGTGTGTAAGGCTGGTATGGAGATGGTGTGTAGCGGATGGTTTAGGTAGGATCCTTTGTTTGCATACTGTACTGAAATGGGCTCAGGCCTAGACTGCGACTGTTATTGAAAAAGGGGCTAAGGCCCTAACTGAAACTGGAAAGGCTAAAGCCCAGATGTTACTCTGATTGTCTACTATTTTTGGATTTCACACACTGAGTTTTCGTAAACTTACCCGTCTGTTATCTGTGCAGGAAATCTCTAGGCTTAGATGGATTGAGGTGACGGAGGACTCAGAGGTGGCCACTCGACGTAGTATTTTATTATAAATTATGATTAAGATTTAAATTCTTTGGTTTTCATTTTGTAATAAGGCCTTTTAAAGTTTATTTTAATTTGGGGATTTATTTATTTTATCTTACCTGTTAGTAATAGGACTCGAGTTTTCATGAAAATACCAACAAATGCTTTTCTGAAAACATCACGTTTACTCAACACATTTTATAAGCTTTCGCAACGAACATGGTTTCAAAGTTTAATAATAAACTGGTATAATTAATGTTTTACTTAAACAACTCAGGTCTTCTCAATAAACTAGGCCTCCTAACCATTTGATAAGAACCTAAAGTAGTTTTTATAAAGAACAGATTTTTCATCAGTTAGTGTTTTGGAAAAACCACTCCTATGTGACATCATACATCCTGCCATAATGTTTAGGCCAGGTTTGGGGTGTTACATTTAGTGGTATCAGAGTTGAGTTACAAAACTCAACTGTGGGTTTGGGTTTTTGAAAACATGGAAATATGTTGCTGAATGAGTGGTGCACCGAGACTCTGCGCCGACCTTGTAAGTATTCTAACTATTTATACTGAAATAAAAATACTGATATGTTATTATTGAGGACTACTTAAGGTATTAAAACTGTATTGAGACTCTGTAGTTAGAGCAACCTTCGAAATTCCGAACTGCGAAAATAAACTCTAAAATAATTCTGTTCATAAGATATCTTTAATAAACACTGGAACAATAAACTGACTGGCATAAAATTGTTAAAACAGATAAAAGCGTGATTAGATAATGAGCACTAGAGTTACTTATGGTATAAGCCGCGGCAGAGGCCGTAGAGGTGCTTGGGCTGGGTCTTCGTCTTCTAGACACCAGCCTAATGAGGAAGTTAGAGAGGCACCAGCTTTACCTATGGCTGAGACAGGGTCTTAAAATCGAGCAGCTGGGGATGACACACTGTCACAAGCAATGTTGAGGAATCTGGAAAGGGTCGCTGGGCCTGGTACTGGTAATGTGGGCCAAGGGTCGGATACGGAATGACTCAAGTCTAATGGGGTAGAGATATTCAGGGGTATTGCTGGAGTTGCCCCTAATGAGGCTGAATACTGGATAGAGGCCACAAAAAGGATCATGGATGATCTGGACTGCACCCCTGATCAGAAGCTAAAATGTGTTGTGTCATTACTGAGGGACAAGGCCTATCAGTGGTGGCTTACCGTCAAAGAGGGAACTCAAGCTGATCGTTTAACCTGGGAGTTTTTCAAGACAACCTTCCAGGAGAAATATGTGGGTGCCAGCTATGTTTATGCCCGTAAGAGGAAATTTCTGAACTTAATTCAAAGAGACTGGACAATGGCCGAATATGAGGCCGAATTTTTACGACTGAGCTATTATGCACGTGGGATGGTAGCAACAGAATATGAGCGGTGTGTTTGATTTGAGGATGGCCTTAGGGATGGTTTAAGGGTTTTGATAGCTCCTCAGAGGGAGAGGGATTTTACAGCACTGGTTGACAAGGCAAAAATCATCGAGAATGTGACGCGCGCTGAGCGCCAGAACAGAGAGAAAGGCAAGGGTAATAGGGATGCTGAGCCCTCAAATTCTTTTTAGAGGCTTAGGAAAAAGCCTAGATCTGATGGGCCAATTAGAGTTAGGGTCCCTGCTGCTGCTGCTACTGCTGGGCTACAATTTTGTACTGATTGTGGAAAACGCCATCAGAGCGAGTGTTGGAAGAAGTTGAGTGCATGTCTGAGATGCGGATCTTTGGAGCACTGGGTTAAGGATTGTCCACGAAGGCCCAATCAGATGAAAGCTACTAGTATGGGTACTGGTCAGCCATGGAGAGGTGTTCAGGAGCCACCGATAGGTCGTGGTCAGGCCAGGGGTGGTAATGGTATGGGACGTGGTCGCGGAGCACCGGGCAGAGGTGCTGGTCACACTAAGGCGAGGCAGCCGACACTAGTTTATAATGCACGTCATCGTGAGGACAGTGATGCTCCAGATGTTATAACAGGTACGCTCTTTATCCATAATGTACCTTGTACTGCATTAATAGATGTAAGATCTACCCATTCCTATGTTGCCTATACTGTTACTGAGAAATTAGGGATTCTAGTTGAGAATACTTCGAGTGGAATTACTCTTCTAAGTCCACTGGGATAGTCTGTTCGGGTAAATAAGTTGTTGAAAGATGTTCCCTTAGAAATGCAAGAAGTTGTCTTTTTGGCTGATCTTATGGAGCTAGTTTTTGGAGAATTCGACCTAATACTGGGCATTGATTGGTTTGTTAAACATCAGGTAAGCTTGGATTGTGCTGCTAAGCGAGTTGCACTGAGAACTAAAGTCAACGCGGAGATAGTGATAATTAGGGAATGATGGAATTTTTTTAGTGATGTAATTTCTGCACTAAGGGTTGAGAAATTGGTTCGCAAGGGTTCTGAGGCATTCTTGGCCTGCGTCAGTGTTTCAGATGTTGGGGACTCTTTAGTAAAGGATATCAGGACTATTAAGGATTTTCCGAATGCTTTTCTTGAAGAGTTACCGGGGTTACCCCCAGAACATGAAGTGGAGTTTGGGATTGAACTCTTCCTTGGTACAGCTCCGGTGTCCATCGCCCCTTATAGAATGGCACCGAAAGAGCTTGTGGAGCTTAAGGCCAAATACAAAAGCTACTGGATCGTGGGTTTATCCGACCTATGTGTCCCCGTGGGGAGCACCAGTCTTGTTTGTGAAAAAGAAGGATGGATCCATTCGTATGTGTATCGACTATAGACAATTGAATAAGCTGACCATCAAGAACAAATATCCTCTACCAAGGATTGATGATCTATTAAATCAACTGCAATGAGCATCGGTATTCTCTAAAATATACCTTTGATCGGGGTATCATCAATTGAGAGTTAAAAAGGCTGATGTGTACAAGACGGGGTTTAGGACTCGTTATGGTTATTACGAGTTCCTGGAAATGCATTTTTGGGCTGACGAATGCACCAGCAGCTTTTATGGATCTGATAAACAGAGTATTTCAACCCTATCTGGATCAGTTTGTTGTAGTATTTATCGATGACATACTGATGTATTCAAGGACTGACGTCGAACATGATGAACATCTTCGGGTGGTTTTACGAATATTAAGGGAGAAGTAACTATATGCCAAGTTTAGCAAGTGTGAGTTCTGGTTACATGAGGTACCGTTTCTTGGTCATGTGGTATCTGCTGAGGGGATTAAGGTTGATCCTCGAAAAATTGAGGCTGTTCTGGATTGGAAACAGCCTAAGACTATATCAGAAATTCGTAGTTTTCAGGGACTGGCTGAGTATTATCGAAGATTTGCAGAGGGGTTTTCACTAATTGTCGCACCCTTAACTAAGCTGTTGCATAAGGATACGCCATTTATCTGGACTGATAAGTAGAAAAGAGCTTTGAGAAGCTCAAGAAAGCTTTGACTGAGGCTCCTGCCTTGATTCAGCTGGTGTTTGGGGAAGAATTTACTGTTTACAATGATGCGTCATACGTTGATTTAGGTTGTGTGTTGGTGAAAGAGGGTAAGGTGGTAGCTTATGCATCTCGCCAATTTAAGACTCATGAGGCGAATTACCCAATGCATGACTTAGAGTTCACCGCAGTGGTATTCGCATTGAAATTTTTGAGGCATTACTTGTACGGTGAGAAGTGCATCATTAACACGGATCACAAGATCTTGAGTATCTCCTCACTCAGAAGGAGTTGAATCTCCGACAGCATAGATGGACTGATTTGTTGAAGGATTATGACTGTTAGATTGAATATCACCCTAGTAAGGCCAATGTGGTGGCGGATGCACTGAGCTGTAGGACTATAACTGATCTGAGAGTAATGTTTGCTCGTCTTAGCTTATTTGATAATGGTAACTTGTTGGCTGAGCTCCAAGTTAAACATGTGTGGATTGTGCATATTAAGACTAAACAGATGGAAAATGAGTCATTGGGTCTTCGGTTCCGCCAGGTCGAGAATGGTAATACTGGGGATTTTGGGTTGAATAATGAAGGGGTACTTTGCTTTTGAGGCAGAATTTGTGTGCCTAAAGATATTGATTTGAGGTAGTCTATACTGCGAGAGGCGCATAGTAGCCCCTATGCTATTCACCCAAGTGGAAATAAGATGTACAGAGATCTCCGTGAGATATATTGGTGGCTAGGTCTTAAGCGTGAGATTGCCGACTTTGTGGGGAAATGTCTGACATGCCAATAGGTTAAAGCAGAACATCAGTTGCCTTCTGGGTTACTACAGCTGTTTAAGATTCTGATGTGGACGTGGGAAAGAGTAACTATGGATTTTATGAGTGGGCTACCCCTAACACCTTCCAAGAAAGATTCAGTGTGGGTCATTGTGGATGGGCTGACCAAAATTGCCCACTTTATACCGGTTCGCATAGATTATTCATTGCAGAAACTAGCTAAGTTGTATATATCCGAGATAGTGAGATTACATGGGGTACCAGTTTCTATAATATTTGACAGGGATCCTTGCTTCATGTCTCGGTTCTGGAAGAAGTTACATGAAGCTCTAGGTACACGACTGGACTTCAATACTACGTTCCATCCTCAGACAGATGGACAGTCAGAGAAGGTGATTCAGATACTAGAGGATATGTTAAGGAGTTGCGTGATTGACTTCCGAGGCAGTTGGGAGGATTACTTACCGCTGGCAGAATTTGCATATAATAACAGCTACCTGTCTAGCATTCAGATGGCACCTTACGAAGCACTATATGGTCGTAGGTGTCACACACCTTCGTGTTGGACTGAATTGGGTGAGCGGCGTGTTCTGGGCCCAAAGCTAGTATCTGATACCGAGGATAAGGTCAGATTAATACAAGATAGACTAAAGGCAGCATCAGACAGACAAAAGTCATATGCGGATCTGAAGTGTAAAAAAATTGAGTATTCTTTGGGAGATTTTGTCTTCCTGAAGGTCTCGCCATGGAAGAAGGTACTCAGATTTGGGCATAAAGGCAAGTTGAGCCCAAGGTTTATTGGATCTTACGGTATTTTGAGAGAGTAGGACCAGTTGCCTACCAGTTAGAGCTACCTCCAGAATTAGAGCAGATTCACGATGTGTTTCACATCTCGATGCTGAGACGCTACCGCACTGATCCTACACATGTGGTACCGGTTGAGGAGATTGAGATTAGACTAGACCTGACTTTCGAGGAAGAACCAGTTCAGTTTTGGATCGAGAGGTGAAAGTCTTAAGAAGGAAGTCAATCCCATTAGTAAAAGTTCTTTGGCGGAATCATAGTTCTAAGGAGGCTACGTGGGAACCCGAGGAGGTGATGTGACAACAATACCCTCACCTATTCTGATCAAGTAAATTTTGAGGCCAAAATTTTCTTTAAGGAGGGAAGAATTGTAATGCCCAAAATCACGAAAACCTGTGTTTATGACGTGGATGTATGTCTGACTTAGTGATCTAATGCTTTAGGAGTGTCTGAGTAGTTGTGGGTTCAAGTCCTGGCTTGAGCAAAAATTTGGTCTTATTTGAATAAACCCTTGTCTGCTGCTAAAGGACTTTTAAATTAATGGGAGTAGGACATGACAAAGTGAACATGCTAGTCTAATGGCTAGTGGCATGTTGCAGTAGCTAAAGGATTGAGGTTCGAGTCTTGCGGCATGCAAACGTGTCTTATTTTTGCAAAAGGCTGAATGGGTGGTTGTGTAGCAGTGGGACTCTATTGCTAGGACGGTTGGGGTGTTTTAGAGGAGTGGGAGAGCTTGTTGCCGAAAGTTAGGAGGAAAAATGGGGTTGGGATAATGTTCGGTTGGGGATGTTGTGGAGAGGTTTTAGGAGTAAATCAAGGGGAGGTGATGAGATGGGGAGTGTTGGTGTTGTACAGAGACTCTGGAAACTCAAAGGGATTCGGTTTGGGGTGTTTTAAGGCTTCTTAGTTTTCATTTCAGTTGCTAGTTGGGTTTTGGATTTTTGCACTTTCGGTTTTGGAGAGGCTGTCAATTGTTGGGATTTTGGTAGCCGAATTCTAGAGTGACCATACAGGTATCTTTCTTTTAGCATTCCTTTAGGTTGCGTTCTTCTAGGCCTTTCTCTGTAAGTAAAGAACCTCTTTTCATTCTTCCTCCCTCACTTGACTTATTTCGTCGAATCTCTTTTTGATCTTCTCTCGGTTCTTATTCCTTTCTTCAACTGTGGCTCCTTGTGGTGCTCTGACCAAATATCCTATGTCTCTTCTCCCTTTCTTCTTCTCAATCAATCCCTCCTAGTCGATTGCACTTTCTCCTCTCCTCTCAATCGTGCAATTCTTCTTTGCTAAAACCGAATATCTCTTGTGTTACTCGGGTACTATTTAGGTTGGAGTCTAGGCCGATTATTGGTTAGTCTTTTCTCTTCTCAGGTTTGCGATTTCTTTTCTTCTATGGGATGAATGTATCCTACTCTTTCACCCTTATTTCACCTTATTGACTGCCACTTAACTCTGTGGTTGCCGAATTTTCCTAGGGGCACAATCTTCATGGTTAAGGGAGCTAGGCCGATTGTCCTTTCACAATAAGAAATTTGGTCACTCGTAGTAAGTACTTAAGAATTTATTTATATTTACAAGGGATTATAATTTCTAATAAATCGACTAACTGTATCAGATAAAAGTTAGGGTCTTAGAGAGAGTTCAGGTGGTGTAAGCAAGAAGGGTCCGGCGATTGGTGGAATAGTAAGTGACAATGAATCAGTTAGAGTGATTTCAATACTTTAGTTTTGGATTTACAACGAATCTGTCTAATGGTGGCTCTTTGTGAATCATAGGTGCTTTGATCTTAGAGGTGTTGCGACAACAGTTTCACTACAAGTGTGTGAACACTATCATTAGATGTGTGATAGCAAAAGTCGAAAAGTCAAAAAGTGGGCTATCGACACCACACAGTGTATGGCCGCCCGTGTGGCAAGCCTAGTTGCAAAATGAGGCCATGATGTCGACAGAATGGCCATGGGTGATTTCATGGGCCGAAACGGTATTAGGCCATTCTGGATCGAACTTGGCCGAATGGGCCCAATGGGCTTGTGTGCCCTACGCAGAGAAATTGCACAAAGTGTGATAAATTGTGGGCCAGGTTGTGTGAACTACACATCTGAGGCCATTTTTAGGCTATGTGGGCCATACGAGAGTGTGGGTCTAAATGGGCCTGTAATTTGGGCTATAGGCCCAGTAGCACTGATTTACTGATAAGGTTGCACGGGTCAATCAAGACGACTGTGGACCTACTACTGGGTTGGTAAGTATACTTAGACCTTATACTGATGAAATGGCCATTATACCCTTGTGAGGTAAATTGACTGAAATACCCTTGTGTTATGTAAGATTGTTTTTTAGCATGACCTTTTTGCATACACGTATGATATTATGTTGCATTACATGGGGTGGGATATTTATATGATTTTGGAGGAAGTGTACTGAAAGGCTATAAGCCTATTACTGGCAGCTCGGCTGCAAATACCGATTTAGTATCAAAATCAGTACGACTTGGTGTGTAGGGTTGGGTGTCTCGATCTTATCCCCAAATGGTATGTAGGGCTAGTAAGGAGATGGTGTGTAGCGGATAGATTGGGTAGGATCCTTTGTTTGCATACTGTACTAAAATAGGCTGAGGCTCAAACTGCGACTGTTACAGAAAAAGGGGCTAATGCCCTAACTGAAACTGGAAGGGCTTAGGCCCAGATGTTACTCTGATTGTCTGCTATTTTGGGATTTCACACACTGAGTTTTTGTAAACTCACCTGTCTGCTATCTGTGCAGGAAATCTCTAGGCTTAGATGCATCAAGGCGACGGAGGACTCAGAGGTGGCCACTCGACGTAGTATTTTATTATAAATTATGATTAAGATTTAAATTATTGGGTTCTCATTTTGTAATAAGGCCTTTTAAAGTTTATTTTAATTTGGGGATTTATTTTATCTTACCTGTTAGTAAAAGGACTCAGGTTTTCAAGAAAATACAAACAAATGCTTTTCTGAAAACATCACATTTACACAACATGTTTTAAAAGCTTTCCTAATGAACATGGTTTCAAAGTTTAATAATAAACTGGTATAATTAATGTTTTACTTAAATAACTCGAGTCTTCTCAATGAACTAGGCCTCCTAACCATTTGTTAAGAACCTAAAGTAGTTTTCATAAAGAACAAATTTTTCATCAATTAGTGTTTTGGAAAAACCACTCCTATGTGACGTCACAGATCCTTCCATAACGTCTAGACTGAGTTTGGGGTGTTATATTTAGTGGTATCAGAGCTAAGTTACAAAACTCGACTGTGGGTTTGGGTTTTCAAAAACCTGGAAATATGTTGCTGAAAGAGTGGTACACCGAGACTCCGCTTAGCACATCGTATTGTTCCCTGTTCCCCCTCTTAGCAACCTTCACCCGCTCATCGCCTTATTTCTCACTCACCTTCCTTATTTCTCCATAAGAAATCACAGCATAATATAACAACTATGGCTAGCTCACTAGTTTGTGTGCACTAATGAATGAGTATCTCTATTTTTGCTGAATTTGTCACTTTTCTTTCTCATTTTTCAATACATTTCTCATTCATGAACGCTTTTACTCTCAAGATCCTTTTCCACTCATTTTTTATTTTCTTTTTGAATTTTTCTTTTGCTACACATATTGGCTAGCCTATAATCACTCTATCATGTTGATCCTTCCTATTCCACTCTAATTTTACAAAATTCTGCCATAATTTATCCACATAACCCTCAATACGTATGGCTAGACATCTATAGTCGTGCAATCCAAGACCAAAGAAAAATGGCAAATACAAATTAATGTTATTTGCTCAAATTTTGCGTGAAGGCTCGTCAAGATGTGTTTTCTGGCTCAAATATAGGTACTAAGGATGAATAAATAGGGTAAGCATTTTGGCTCTAGGTGTATACCAAATAATGCCTTAGGTCATCCCAAGATATCTCAATATTCACAAATTTAATCAACCAAATAATCACAATTCAACAATTTATCATACATACTAGAATACTCGTTTCTCTATATTTCCTATATCATATGGTACATTCAATTGCTCAATGCCTGTTTACAGTGTAATAAATAGAATTTGGTATTCTAATAATTTAAAATTTAAAATCATCTACTATCATGTCAAACTTATAATAAATGCAATCAACCTATAGACATGCTCCTAACCAATCACTTGTATTTCTACAAGTTCAAGCACATCATTGACAAAATTCAAAAGAAAAACATAAAAATTGAAACAAATTTCCTATGTTTACCCCCACACTTTACAAAACACTTTGTCCTCAATGTATAGCTCTAAAACGATAAGGAAAGAAGTTATCGATTGATCGTGGTAGTTCTGTAAGCATTTGGTTGGTGCTTTCGCCTTTGATCATTGAAAGATCACAATGTTTGTAACAGCCCTTTTTCAGAGAAATCAGTATACCGGTTTTCAGACCATAAATCTGATGTGAAAATATTTATTTTATTATTATTTTAAGGTCTACAGTATGCTTTTAGTGTCATATAAAAATTTTGTTAAGAAATTTTCCTATTTGCATGCTTAATTTCATGAAAATGACTAAATCATTTAAGGTGCAAAAGTGTAGTTCTAGAAGCTAAAGGAGTTAAATAGCTATAGAACTTTTATGTAAGGGATTTAAATGGTAATTAAACCATTATTCTTATGAGTGGGCAAATATGGACACCTTATTAAGTGATTTAAAGGTTAATTACTAAAGCTAATTATATAAATTAGTAAATAATGTAAAGTAAATTAAAAGAAAAATAAAACCCATCATCTTTAATCTATCTTATTCCACTGAAAAACCAAATAAAATACCTCTAAGGAAGCTTGCTAGGTTCGGCTAGGAGTATCCATTGCATGTGAGATAATTTCATCTCGTTTTTAATGATTTTTATGTTTTCGGAATCGTTGTAGCTTACTCTAGCTAGCCTAGGAACTAGTTTGCAAAATTGTTAAAGGATTAAGGTTTTTCCATGAACATTTTTGTATGATTTATAAACTTTAATGAAATATTATGAGTCATTGTTAATAAATATATAAGTTTTGTAAAGTGATTTTTGATGAAAATGTTAATTAGGGACATATTTGTAAAAATAGTAAAAGTACATGGTGGAATTGTGAAATAATGATTTTTATAAGTTGATATGTGTTCATAGTAAATTCGATTAGCATGGGATAAGGATGAAATTGCATAAATTTCCACTTAAGGACTAAATTGTAAAGAAGTTAAAATGTTAAGGGCAAAATGTACATTTGCAAAAGTATGAATTTTGGATTAAATTGAATAGTGTGTCAATTAAATAGATTGAATTTGCTTATTTAGATCACGATAGACCTCATATGAATTTAGATCGGGGTAAAGCTAAAGCTTCAGATTAGTCAACTCTGTTTCTACACCTTAATCAGTGAGGTAAGTTCGTATGATTGTGTATCGTCTTAATGCTATGTGTTGAGCTATATGTAATGTGTTGATAGTATGTAACTGACTAATGTAAATCCAACGATGTTACGACGACTTTCGAGCCCTATCTGAACCTTAAGAATTCATAGGATACAAAAGACATGTCATTAGGGTTTCCATGTTTTGGGTGCTGGTCTTTAAAGTCCTACCGATGGCTGAGGTCCTGCATTTGTTGCGGATACTCCACAGATCGTATGAGTAGCATCGTGTAGCTTACATTCCAACTCACAGCTTGTGTGAGCAGGCCTATTTCACAACAAGTCTAAGCAACAATGTAAAGGAAAAGAAAGGTTACAGTTTTATGTTTAGCACAATTCATGTAAGCTATCTCGCATATCCAATGATATTTTAAATAGTTCAACGAGCATAAAAAGGAAAGGAAATGGTAAGTGTTCAATATGAACCATGATATATATATATATGAAAAGAATTGACACGGTGAGTTACATTGAAAGTATGTTATGTTAAGGAAGATGATGAATTCAAATGAATTATGTTCATGTGTAATAGCTTATTTATCTTAAACTCATGTGGATTATGTTTGAGTATGCTAACATGAGTTGTTGTCGGTGCTTAGGCTTGTAGCAAGCTTATGGTTGGATTGTATTATGCATAAATTTAATGTTATGTTATGAAATGGTAAGTTATGTTTTATGTTTTACGAACTTACTAAGCATTATGTACTTATATAGTTTTCTTTCCTATGTTTTATAGATAATCGGAAGCTCGTTCGGTTAGGAAGCTTGTCGGAGACCTATCACACTATCCCATGGATAGATCAATAGATTTTAATATTTTGGCCACGGTTATAATGGCATGTATAGGAAACTTATGTTTAAAGTTTGACTTGAATGCTAAGTGTTTAATTTAGTATGTATATATGCTAATTGTTTTGTACCATTTGAAAATGGTTAGTTTTGTGTCACTTAGGTAGTTTTGATGGATGAGAATAATGGTCCATATGGCACAGTTATTTTGATATGGTATGGATCTAGTATGGTATGTTTGAAATGTGGTCAATTGTGGTTTGTTTGGTATGGAAATAAGTTAGATGTGTATGGTTAAGGTGTGGACAAATATGCACATGTTTAGGTATGTTTGATGTAGGATGATTGAAGTGTAACACCTCTTAACCCGTATCCGTCACCAGAATAGGGTTACAGAGCATTACCAGAACTTTCAAAACATTTTACAAATAATTTATGTAAATTACTAATCGTTAAGTGAGATCATTCAAAACATCCCTTAGTTGGACCCTCGAGACCTAATACGAGCACTAGAATTAAGTCGGGACTTAATCGGGAACTCCAAGAATTTTTTGTAAAATTACAAAAATTTTCTAAGTTACAGGGTTCACACAACTGTGTGGTCCAAGTGACACGCCCGTGTGACCCTAAGACAAGCACGTGCTGTAGACCATGTTCAAACCCGTGTAACTCTCTGACTTGTGCACACGATCATGCCACACATCCATGTGCTAGGCCCTGTGGTTAATTAATTCAATTCAGAATTAGGTACAGGTTTCACACGGCCAAGACACATGCCCGTGTTCTAGGCCGTGTAGCACACAAGGCTGAGACACACACCTATGTCTCTGCCTGGGTGCTCAATTCTAAGCATTCTGTTTCTCAAAATTAAGGTGCAGGGGACACACGGCCTAACGGTACACTCTTGTACTCGGCTATGTGTCACACACGGTCTAGAAACACGCCCATGTGTCTTCTAGTGTGGAAAAAATAAAGCCATTTCTAGCTTCATTTCTCACCCAAAATCACACCAAAGGCCTGCACTTAAAACCGATATCCAATACCAACCATTTCAAGCATTTAAATTAACTAAACTCCATCATTCAACAAGGCATATCATTACATGCATATATGTTTATAAATTTACCTTGGTTTAACTTAGGTATTAACATCATTTGATCACATATACTTAACATAACACATGTGTATATATCTTAATAACCTACTTAACCATACCAAAATAAACCATTACTAGTATTCCAATGGTTAGGTTACAAAACATCATTTTCAAGCCACTGTTGACCAAGTTGTCCTATACATGTCATTATACCAAAATGATTCTACTATAAATACCCAAAATAGCTAGTAGATAGTGTGACGATGCTTCAATAATCTCCAACCTTCTCTAGCTTTTGAGCACTATACAACAGGGGAAAATAAAATGGAGTAAGCATTTCATGCTTAGTAAGTTCGCATAATGGAAAGCTAAACTTACCAATCCCATTTATTTATCTAAGCATACAATATCATGTTTCCATCCATTTGGCACAATTGTCTAAACACATATATTCAATCAAACATGTTAGTCACAAAATCTTCATATCAATCAAGTAAACATAGATGAGCTCTTCATACAATTTTTCTTCAAGACATCATTCATCTCATTCCATAATTCTCATGTCATGCCAAGAGGTTTTGTGCCCGTTGAATCATTGAAATTCCGATGGATGCTCAAGTGGTACACTCGAGGTGTACAATTCAATAATCTGTCAATTCTTATTCAAGGGTACCCATTAGGGTACTTAACCAAGGAACACACTCTCGAGCCACATATCGTATAGTAGGATTACCAATCCAAGCTAAATCCTTCATATAATGTATGCTCGGAAGAGTTCAATTAGGATTACCAGTCTAGGCTAAATCCTAATCATAACGTATATGTAACACCCCTTACCCGTATCCGACACCACAACAGGGTTTGAGGCATTACCGAGCTAAAACATTAACATTCACACAAAACCGGCCATAAAATTTCGTTCAAATTTTAAAACTTTTCAATTTCATGCAAATTGTCCCTTATAAGGGCCTACGAGGCCCAAAACATACATCGAAAGTGGTCCGGGACTAATCTGAGGACTTTAGAAAATTTTAGGATAACTTAGAAAAGTTTCCTACTTTGAAGAGTCACACGCCCGTGTAGGTAGGTCGTGTGGTTACACACGCCCATGTGGCTTGGGACACGCTTGTGTCCTTAGCCCGTGTAACTCTTTGACTATGAAGTCATCATACAATTAGGGTCACACGGCCAAGTCACACGCCCGTATGCTTAGGCCATGTGGCGAATTAAATTCTTGAAATTAAGTGCAGACTTCACATGGCCTGGGCAAACGCCCATGTCCTAAGGCCTTGTCTGTCACACGGTTGAGACACACGGCCGTGTCTTTGCCCATGTGTTTACTACTAGGCATTCTGTTTACATTAATTAGGGTGCAGGGGACATACAGTCTAACCACATACCCATGGGGCAACCGTGTGTCACACACGGCCTAGACACACACCCGGGTGTCTACCCGTGTGGACAAAATTTAGGCAATCTTCCAAGCCATTTGTCACCCTTAAATGTTCATTTGCTTATTCATCTAAGGTGGCATGCAACCTAGTAAACTTGGTCATTTGAAAACTCATAAACATGATTATTCCAAGCCTTTGTAATAACAACATGACACTTATTCAAGACTTCATATGACATTCCACACCAATTTCATATTCATTCATTAAGCTAACCCTACTTTTAAATTACCTAATCATACCATAGATTTGGCATACTTATTAACCATGATTCATTCACTTAGCACATGTGCCATTCATCACACATCTCATCCACAAATAAACACATCAAACATAAAACATTGCATGCATGTATAATTGATTAGGTTTACAACCCAAATCATTAATATGGACCATATCACATGGCCATTTACAAAATAAATCAAATATTTCTATAAGCCAACATATTGACTAGACCAATATGACATATAACAAAAATACCAAGTCCCTATACATGCCATACTCAAAATATTGAGACTAACTATACCCCAAATGTCTAGTTGATAGTGTGATCGGACCTCTGACGTCCTTCGATCCCCAAGTTGGCTAGGCAATACTATAAGAAAGTAAGAAAGTGAGGGGAGTAAGCATAAAGCTCAGTAAGTTCACATGTAAATAAATAGCAACATGATCATATATATATATACATTTATGTCATAACCTAGCTTTACTTAAGTGACACCATGAATTCATATATATAACTCAAATTTGTAAACATAAATTACACATTTTCAATCTTACCAAAAATTTATCACATATTGAGCTCATACATGTGAGTTATAGTACATACCTGTACCAACTCAATTCACAATGTCATATTCTCTCTTCATTGATTTACTTTTCGATTAACTCACAAGTTTACTCATTGAACACTCCGAATATTATTGGATACACGAAAAACTTGCACATAGTGCATCAAATGTAGCCACATGCTACCTCATATCGCAATCACATATTGCTCACTCACGAGCTAATCACGGGTCTGCTCACATAAGCTGACAGTCAGGACGTAACTACTCGAGCTGCTCACACAAGCTGACAGGTACCCACAACACATGCCAGGCTCTCCAGCCACCGGTAGGACGTACAAGACCAGCACCCGGATTCACATATCACATATACATATATTCATGAGCTTATATTCTCATAGTTCCTAGTGACATGTCACATTGTATCCTAAACTATTCCTAAGGTTCAAACAGGTTTTCTCAATATCTCATGTTCGTCGAATTCATTCACAATCTCATGCTCGTAGATTACCACATCATTCATACACTTGACATCATAAGTAATCATATAAACTCATACATAAATAAAATATTAAAAACATGAAATATCATTGCATTATTCACAAATGAACTTACCTCGATACAAAATATGGATAATTTATACCATTTAGTCCAAAATCTTGTTCTTTCCCCAGTCTAGGTTTGGACTACATTTTTCTTGATCTATAATAGCAAATTCAACTTATTTAACATCACATTGTTCAAATTAGTCCATAAAACACGCTTCGACAAAATTACAATTTTGCCCTTAAACTTTTACATAATTACAACTTAGTCCCTAGGCTCGTAAAATGAAATGTGTTCTTTTTCTTAGTTACCCAAGCCTAGCCGAACCTTTACTATGCTCATATCAGCCCATATTTTCTTTTATTTCACATTGTTACTACCCACTTTTACACTTTTACAAACAAGTCCCCTTTTTAGGTGTAGTAAAAGATGTTTATCATGCATCAAACATTCATATTCCTCCACTAATCAACAAAATACATGCATGTTACACATCGGTCAAATTTCATACATGAACCCTAGCTCAAAATATAGCTAGAAATGAATAGATCATGCTTCAAACGTCTCAAAATTACAAAGAACATTAAAAATGGGGCTAGGATTGACTTACAATCAAGCTTGAAATGTTGAACAAAACCCTAGCTATGGTGTCTTGCAATTTTCAACAATGAGAGAAGAAGATGGACACCAATTTTGACTTATTTTACCTTTTTATTCTTTAATTTACAAAATGACCAAAATACCCTTAATGTCTTTCCTTCAAAATTTTCTTATATATGTCCATTTTTGTCCAATCTTTTAGAAATTGGTCAAATTGCTAATTAGGACCCTCTAATTCATAATCTAAAGCAATTTCATGTTTAAAGCATCTAGAATGCAAGTTTTGCATCTTATTCAATTTGTCTCAAAAATTCAATTAGATATTTTATGCATAGAATTTCTTCATAAAACTTTCACATAAGCATGCATTCATATTATAGACCTCATAAAAACCATAAAATAAATATTTTATCTCAGATTTATGGTCTCAAAACCACTATTTCGACTAGGCCCTAATTCGGGATGTTACAACTCTGCCCCTTTAGGAATTTTTGTCCCTAAAAATCTTACCGGTGAAAAGATTCGGGTATTGGTTCCTCATGTTTTCCTCGGTCTCCCATGTAGCTTCTTCAACCCCATGTCTTTTCCAAAAAACTTTCACAAGGGCAACACTTTTGTTTCTCAACTGCTTAACCTCTCGGGCCAAAATCTTAATCGGCTTTTCGCCATAAGTCATATCCGGTCAGATTATGACCTCTGTCGGTGAAATCACGTGCAAAGGATCGGATCAATATCGGCACAACATAGACACATGGAACACATCATGAATCTTTTCCAAGTCGGATGGTAAACCTAACCGATAAGCAACTAGCCCTACTCTCTCGGTAATCTCATACGGTCCAATAAAGCGTGGGCTTAACTTGCCTTCCTTACCAATCCTCAAAATCATTTTCTATGGGGACACTTTCAAAAATACTTTATCATCGACCTGAAACTCAATCTCTTTCCATTTCAAATCTGCATACGATTTTTGTCTATCTGAAGCGGCTTTCAGACAACCTCGAATCACTTTTACCTTTTCTTCGATTTCTTTAACCAATTCAACTCCATGAATCTGATTCTCTCTGAGTTCGGTCCAATACAAAGGCGTTCGACACTTACGCCCATACAATGCCTCACAAGGCACCATTTTCAAACTCGACTGAAAACTATTGTTGTAGGCAAATTCTACCAAAGGTAAATACTTTTCCCAGTTACCTTGGAATTCAATGACACAACACCGCAACATATCTTCAAGGATCTGAATTACTCGCTCAGACTAACCATCGGTTTGCGAATGGAAAACGGTACTAAAATTCAATTTTGTACCCAAAGTCACTTGCAACTTCTTCCAAAATCACGAAGTGAACCTCAGATCTCTATTCGATATAATCGATAAAGGCACTCCATGAAACCTTACTATTTCAAAAATATACAACTCGGCTAGCTTGTCAAGTGAATAGTCAATGTGTACCGGTATGAAATGAGCTGATTTGGTCAATCTGTCAACCACAACCCATATGGCATCTTTTTTTCTTGGTGTTAAAGGAAAACCCATCACGAAATCCATAGTAATACGGTCCCATTTCCACTCGGGAACCATCACGGGATAAAGTAAGCCTAAAGGTACTTGGTGTTCAGCTTTTACTTGTTGACAAATCAGGCATCTCAAAACAAACTCAGAAATATCTCTTTTCATACTTGGCCACCAATAAAATTTCTTCAAATAATTGTACATTTTCGTACTACCTGGGTGCATAGACAAACGACTACTATGGGCTTCAAGCAAAATCTTTTGAATCAACTCATTATTCTTAGGAATACAAATCCTATCTCGGAACATTAAGCAACCATCGGAGCTAATCTGAAAACCTGATTTTATATCAAATTCACATTGGACTCTTTTGGCTTGCAATTCACCGTCACTTTCTTGAGCTTCATAAATCTCTTGAAGAAATGTCAGTTTAGCTTTCAACTCGGCTAGAATCGAACCATCATCTACCCAGGCCAACTGAGTGTTCATAGCCCTCAACGCGAACAAGGATTTCTTACTCAAGGCATCGGCGACCATGTTCGTCTTTCCCGGGTGATAATCAATCACTAGCTCATAGTCTTTTATCAACTCTAACCATCTCCGTTTTCATAGGCTCAAGTCCTTTTGAGTTATCAAATATTTCAGACTTTTATGGTCAGTATACACCCGACATTTCTCACTATACAAATGATGTCTCCAAACCTTTAATGCAAACACAATGGCAACCAACTCCAAATCATGTGTTGGATAATTCTTCTAGTGAAATTTCAACTACCTCAAGGCATAAGCTATCACCTTGCCTTCTTGCATAAGCACACAACCCAATTCATTCAAGGATGCATCACTATAAACAACAAATTCTTTTCCTAGCTCAGGTTGTATTAAAATTGGAGCCTCAATCAACAATGCCTTTAGCTTTTCAAAACTCTATTGGCATTTTTCAGTCCATTCAAATTTAACATCTTTCTATAACAATCTAGTCATCGGAGTAGAAATCATGGAAAATTCTTTAACAAACCGTCTGTAGTAACCGACTAAGCCTAGAAAGCTTCTAACCTCTGACACATTTCTCGGCAGTTTCCATTCAACAATAGCCGAAATCTTACTTGGATTGACTCAAATGCCATCACCCGAAACAATGTGCCCCAAGAATCTGACTTCTTGAAGGCAAAACTCACTCTTACTAAACTTATCATACAACTGTTTGTCTCTTAAGGTTTGCTGAATCGCTCTCAAGTACTCGGCATGCTCAGTCTCATCACGAGAATAAATTAGCATATCATCAACAAAAACAATGACAAATTTATCCAAGCATGGTCAGAAAATACGATTCATTAAATCCATAAATACAGCGGGAGCATTCGTTAAACCAAAAGGCATAACCAAAAATTCGTAGTGACCATACCTCATTCGAAATACAATCTTCAGTGCATTCGAATCTTTGACTCTTAACTGGTAGTAACCAGACCTTAAGTCTATCTTCGAAAATACTGTGGCCCCTTCAATTAGTCAAACAAGTCAGCAATTCTTAGGGTACTTCTTATTTATGGTTACCTTATTGAGCTGTCTGCAGTCAATGCACAATCTCGTCAAACCATCTTTCTTTTTCACAAATAGCACCGATGTGCCCCACGGAGAATAACTGGGTCTCGCGAAACCTTTTTCCTTCAACTCTTGTAATTGAACTTTCAACTCCTTTAACTCCGTTGGAGCCATCCTATATGGAGCAATCGAAATAGGTGCAGTGCCTGGAACTAATTCGATGCCAAACTCGACTTCCCTAATTGCAGCTAATCCAAGCAACTCTTCCGGAAATACATCTGGATATTCACATACTATTAGCACTGACTCAATTTTCAACTCAGACTCCTTCGTATTCAACACAAAGGCAAGATACGCTTCATAACCTTTTCTCGTATATCTCTGAGCAGTCATAGAAGAAATCACTACGGGCAAGCTATTCGATCCATTCGATTTTACCCAAGAATATCACCAATTTCACATTTCAACTCAATAATTTTCTTTCCACAGTCTACCACTACATCATGTGTGGTCAACAATTCCATACCAAGTATTATATCAAATTCATCACACGACAAAAGCATGAGATTAGTAGGAAAACAATAACCTCTAATCATTAAAGGGCAATTCTTATATACTTGGTCAATTATCACATGTTTGCCTAGAGGGTTTGACACTTTTATCACGAATTCTGTAGACTCGATGGGCATATTCATACTAGATTCCTATTTCACACACACATATGAATGGGTAGATCCTGGATCAATCAAAGCAATAGCAAAGGTATCATAGAGAGAAAAAGTATCCATAATCACACCAGGGGATGAAGCCTCTTCGCGAGCGCGAATGGCGTAAGTCCTCGCAGATGCTCTACCCTCGGGTCTCCCATTCGGTTCTCTAGGTGCACCCTTACTACTCCTTCCTTTTCCTGAATTCTTTTGTGGTCTTCCTCTAGAAGCAATATTGCCTGACCTCGTACTTTGAAATTTTTCCTTTTCAACCATTTCAGGACAATCCTTGATAAAATGGTCATGTGAACCGCAATTAAAACATGTCTAGCTATTCATCTAGCATTCACCGAGGTGACATCATGTATGCAGCAGAGATACATGTAACATTTGTAAATCTTAACTTCAACAGATAAGGGTATTTTAGTCATTTCTACCCTTAGGGGCATTCGGTAATTTCTCTTTATTAGGTTTATTACTTACCTTGGCCCGTTAACAAATCCTCGTTGGCTAAAGTGAACAGATACTATGCACCAGGTAGGATTCCAGACAAGAGGAGGTGAGTCATTAAGACCCCTTAAGTACCAAGCTCTCCCTAGATCCAATCCTAGACATGCATATTCCCATTACCACACCTTATCCTTATGACTCGTCCACGGTCGCAATTAATTAATTAAGTTTTATGTCAATTAAACAGTTATCAGATACTAGGCCCAAAACCCCTTACAAAGTCCAAACAAGTTTATATACATGCATATGGCCCCTAGGCCCAATCTCATTCATATGGCCCATTAGGCCCAAATCATATTCGTATGGCCAATTGGGCCCAAATCACATTCATAAGGCCCATTAGGCCCAAATCACATTCATATACATGCTTTCATATAATTTCCATCACTTAACATCAAGTTGCCAATTTTTCCTATTATGGGCCCAACAACCCATCGGGCCCACTAAGCCCATCCTGGCCCGGTTGGCCAAAAAACGGCCCAAATTCTTGGAATCTCCCATGGGGCATCAGATAACCTATTGGTTTCCCCCTTACAAGTGTTCGCGCACTCGCAAGATTACCGTAGCCAAACTTTCAACTTTTTGGCATTTCGGCTTTTCGGCATTTCAAGATTTGCTGGTCTACTTGTGTGTGCACAGTGCATGTACACACTTGGTAATAAAGCGTGTTGCGATCCCCCTTACCATGAGCCTACAATCGATATCACTCAATGATTACTCACATATACTTATCGAATACTTTACCAAAAGCCGAAGTCTCACCTTAACCTTACCTGAAATGCCAAGTCTTAATAGCTTTTCCTTGATCACTAATCACGAGTGCTACCCAGATCTATATTAACCTTTATCATTAAAAACATATTGGGTGACTTGTATCCATCATATGTCACCCTTTACTACTAAAGCCTATTCGACCAACCTTTACCGAAGTGAAGAACACTTACCAATATCTCACACCTAAAGAGCAAATTGGTAGGGATCCAAAAGACTAGGATTCGATACTAATCCTACCAAAACTGATTAGAATAAGTGAGGGACAGAGTGATCTATACTATCAAAACCGATTGAGAGAGCAAAACACTTACACTAGAACCGGTCGAAGTAGAAAGAGCAATGGCGGCACAGAGGATATTCGGATCTTGAGACTTGTATGGTGAAAAAGGTTATTCGGCACAAAGAAAAGTAGAAATCGTTTAAAACCAGAGGTGATGCCACTTGCCACTCCACCACAAGGCTTTCTTGTGTCCAATTCTTTCTTCATTTATTTAAAAGCCAACCTACTTGCCAACAAGGTTCTTTTAATAATTAAACCATGATTTCCTTCACCCCTAAGTTCGAACTCAAACCTTAACCAAGACCTACTATCACATAATTTACACTTGACTAGGAATACTAAGTACAATTTTTATCAAAATCAAAAAAAATAAAGTTCGAGATTTCGGGATTTTTGGGGCGTTACAAACCATAAAATAAATATTTTATCTCGAATTTGTGGTCCCGAAACCACTGTTCCGACTAGGCCCTAATTCGGGATGTTATAGTATACTCGAGAGGTATTATATTAGGATTACCCGTCTGGGGTAAATCCTTTCTATAATGAGGTTAATAGGATTACTCGTCTGAGCTAAATCCGTCAGCAACAAATGCAGGCCCCCATCCATTTCAGGAAAACACATATATTCATCGGAATTCAATATTCGATCGGGACTTAACCCCTTTTTCACCATTTTCAAGCATGTATTAATTTCTCATATTGTAACATCCAAGTAAATCAAATAAATGATAATCACATTTCATACAATCACAACATTTAATTTAACATAATTACAAGCTCGATTAAGTTACACGAACTTACCTCGACACTTGTTCGTGTAAGTAGTCTACTAATTGGAAACATTTTCTTTTCCTCGATCTAACCTCGAATGTGAGTTGTCCAAAGCTATATAAATAGATTTAATTATCAATTTCTCATATTTCATACTCATTTGGACTCAACTTACGTCTTAGGCAAAATTACCATAAATTCCAATTTCATCCCTAGGCTCGGAAAATAAAACTTGTACAATTTACTCCCTATTCCAAGCCTACCCAAAATCCCATTACAAAATTTACAGCACATATATTCATAAAAATTCAACATTTTTCTTCAATTTCACAATTTTACATTTTAGTCCCTAAATCATGTTTTCATCAAAAATTACTTTGTAAAAGTTGTTTATCTATCAACAACCTTTCATTTTCTATCATAAATTTCTAATTTTTAGCATATTCATCCATGACCCAAATTTCATACCTTGATAACTTTTCAAATTAATCCCCCAAATAGATAGACTAAATTATCCCAGTTTCAAAAATATCAAATTTACTAAAAATGGGACAAAGAAACTTACCCAATTAAGCCATGAAAGTTTCTTCTCTCTGTCCTAGGGTTTCCATGTATTTTAGGTTGAAGAAGACAAGAAAATAAGATGATATTTTCTTTTCATCTTTTAATTAATTAAATATTTTTCAAATTCCAATTTAGTCATTGCCCTTTTTCTAAATTTTCATGGATAAGTCACGAAAAATCTACATACTTTTCTTTAATGGTCTAATTATCATATAAGTACCTCTAGTTTTGAATTCCCTATCTATTTAATCCTTATAGCTACTAGATTTTAACTTTAGCATTTTATGCGATTTAGTGCTTCTCGTAATTAAACACTTAATTGATAAAATTTTCGTATCAGAATTTTCACACGACATGTTTATCATAATATGGACCATATAATAAAATAAAAAATTTATTTTTGGATCGGATTTGTGGTCCCGAAACCACTGTTTTTATTTCACTGAAAAATGGGCCGTTACATGAGATGTCTTATTGGCAAACTGGTTAGATGTATTTTGGATCTTTGAATGGGTCTTTTTTTGCAGGTTTTGAGCATGTTTTAAAGCCTTGATCATGTGTGCAAATGCACTTAGTTTTATGCTAGAGATGGGTGAATGAAATGGCTTTTTTTTGCCTATTTCTTGTCCACACAGCCTAAGAAACAGGTGTGTGTCTCAACCTTGCGTGACACACGGCCATGCGACACGGCCATGTGTATCCTATAGGTTTTAAAAGTTGTATTTTGAAAGTTACACAGCCTAGCACACTGCCTGACACACCGACGTGTGGCTTGTAACCCAAGTTATAGAGTTATACGGGCACATATATGGGCTGGGACACGGTCATGTGTCCCTATTTTGATTGTTACATGGCCTGAGGCACAGGCGTGTGTCTCAGCCATGTGAGTCACACTACTGTGTGACCCCTACAGTATGAATTTTCTAACTTTTTCCTTAATGTTTTAAATGTTCCCGATTTAGTCCCGAATAGTTTTTAAAGTTTTTCTAAGGCCTCGAGTGCTACAATATGCATGTTTTGAATGGATTACGCTATGATTTATGAAATCATTGGACATGAATGATTTTAAGTTATGTTTTTACGGTAATGCTTCGTAACCTTATTCTAGCAATGAATACGTGTTAAGGGTGTTACAACTTCTGTGCTTTTGTTGTGTGGAGATTTTATACAAAAATTCATCAATATATATAAATATTTGTTCAGTTCTAATATTTCGCAAATTACAATATCCTAAAAGAAACAAGTAACTTTCCTAACGTAAAATAAACTTAACTTAAAATTTGTCGTAATGTATGTATATTTTATTAACCTTCCCCTTGTAGTCCTCTTTTTCTCCTCTATCCCTTTTGTTTCTCTATAAAATTACAAACTTCTTATACACATCATCTCCTAGCAACTTCTTTGGAGGGTTCATCTCCTTATCTATCCCCTCCATAGGTACTCCGACTCTTTTGCACAACTCTGTTATAAGGTCCAGGAAGAAGGTTCCTTTTGCAAATTTCTTACAAATTCAATCGTATTTCGATATATCCAAGTACCAATACATATCTGTTTCTTTTGCAATATCACATAAACTAGAATGGCTTGTATTGGGTTGATATCAAAAAGGTCAGTTGTAGGCCAAATTCTTGAACATACGAACTTCATCCATATTTTTTCCCTTGGAGTCATTAACGCTTGGTTGAATGTCTCAGGTATTGTTGCGCATGTTTGATACGTCCATACTTCTTTTCCTTCCGTCAAAAATCTCAAGACCTCCTCCATGCCTACATTTATAAATTCTTTGAGATGTGTTTTGTATAGGCAATCTCGGTAATAGTATGGAGCATCATAAAATTGAAAAACACTTCTTTCAGTTACCAGAACGTTGACCCCTCTAACTTTGACATATGTTAGCTCATACTACGGTCATTTCGCTTCTCTCTCTTTTAATGTAAGATAAAATTCTTACACCACGGAAATTATTGTTGGTTCTTTAGGTGGCAGGCAGAAGTTAGTCCATTCTCTTTCTATTGCAATTTCTCATACTCCTTTACAATTTTTCATAAATAAGTCGAATCATTGTTCTTAGATGAATGTCTATGGCTGCAACCATTGTAGATATTTGTCTATATTGTTTTCCTAAAATTCAATAAATGGATTCATAATGTTACATCAGAATCTATAATTTATTTGAACCTGAATGTTGTTGTGGTATTGCTCTCCAAGATTTTGGGACTTCTTTGACTATCGATAGAGAGATCTTGTTTTCTATATAATGTTTAGGGATGATAAAAAAATTTGAATGGTCTATTTATATTAAAGGAAGATAATGATACAATTAAGAGTTATATTTGTGTTAGGTAGTTTATTTCTGATCAATAAGGAGTTGATAATTCTAATTCTACTAAAATTCAATTATAAAAACGTCAGATGTTAGTTAAAGGTCAGACAACACCTTATGTAGGGGTGTCGCGACATCATTTATGAATATTCTGATGTTGAGGATAGTTTACCTATGCTACACTTTGTGTAGTGTCATGACATGCAAGGTTGGTGTCGCGACATTAAGCCCAGTTTCTACTGTCCTCTTTCGCTACCTTAGGAACTTTCATTCTATCATTTTCTTCATTTATTTATCGTTCACTTTCCAATATAACCTCGTTCCCACTTTGGCTCCACAAAAATTTGCATTGTAAGGATTGAATGTCAATTATGTCCGTTGTTGTCCCCTCAAAATAATGTTTTACTCTCTTTTCATTTACCAGAAAAAATTATTCTCCCTTTCTAATAAGTTCTATTACCCCATGAGGTGTTACCTAATTTATTGTGTATGGGCCAGTCCATCTAGATTTTAACTTACCAAGGAATAATTTTAATCTTAAATTAAATGACAACACTTTTTGTCTAGGAAAAAATTCACATTTTCGTATTTTTGCATCATGCTTGAGTCTGCTCCTCTCCTTATATAACTTGGTATTTTAGTAAACCATAAAACGAAATTCTTCTAATTCTTCTAATTGAAATAGCCTTTCTTTTTTGGCTAATTCTGGATCTAAGTTTACATCTTTGATTGCCCACAAACTAATTTTTCCTATAAACTAATTTGTAAAGAGACATTTCTAGCGGCATCTTGTATGATGTTCTGTAGGCCCACAGTGTATTGTCTAATCTTGTTGTCCAATCTTTCCCATTTGGATTTACTATTTTTTCAAGAATTTGCTTGATCTCCTAGTTGGGCACCTCTGCTTGGCCATTAGCTTGTGGATGGCATGTTGTTATCATCTAATTTCTCACACTATACTTGGCTAAAGCAACTTCAAACTGCTTACTGCAAAGAGATCCTTCATCACTTACCAACATACGAGGTGTCCCAAATCTAGTGAAGATATTTGTTTTCTTAAGAATCGAACCATTGCTTTTGTATTATTAGTAGGTAATGCCACTACTTCAACCCATTTGGAAGCATGATCGATGGTTAATAGGATGTAATGATTCCTAAATGAACTTGGAAAGGGTCTCATAAAGTCAATTCCCCAAACATCAAATATCTCTACTTTTAGTATCCTAGATTATGGTATTTCATCTCTTCTCGATATACTTCTAATCCTTTGGCATCTATCACATCCTCGTATGAATTCATAAACATTTATGTTTATAGTTGGCCAATAAAATCTTAATTACAGTACTTTCTGCACTGTCCTTTTTCTGCCAAAATACCCCTCACATGGCGATGTATAACACCCTTGTAGAATATCGTTTAATTCTTCTTCAGCTACACATTTTCGTACTAATTGATTTGCGTATTGTTGGAATACACACGGATCTGCCCAATATAATGTTTTGATTCATGCATGATCCTTGTAACATCCTGAAATAGGGCCTAAATGGAACAGTGGTTGCGAAACCACAAATCCGAGGTAGAAAATTTTATTTTATTATTATTTTGAGGTTCATGATATGATTGCATGATTGTGTGAAAATTTCGTGATGAAAATTCTATGCATAAAGTGCTTAAGTTGAGATTAGGGACTAAATAGAATAATTTGCAAAACTTGCATTCTAGAATTTTTTAGTATGAAATTGCTTTGGAATATTAATGAGGAGGTCTTAAATATCAATTTGACCAATTTCTAAGTCTATGGACAAAATTGGACATGGATGGAATTTTTGGAAAGTTTAGTAGTAAAGGCATTTTGGTCATTTAGTTATTAAAATGAATTAAAAACAAAATTAAAAGCCAATTTTTGTCCATCTTCTTCATTAGGCCGAAATTTCAAGGGTTCTCCATAGCTAGGGTTTGTTTCAAGCTTTCAAGCTCCATAGTAAGTGATTCCAAGCCCCGTTTTTAATGATCTTTACGTTTTTGGAGTCCCGATAACTTGATTAAGCTTATTCTAGCAATAATTCAATCTAGGGTTCATATTTGGTAAAATACCTATGACAGCCCTAAAATGACCCTAGTCAGAAAGCAGTTTCGGGACCGCTAAACCGAGTCACCAAATTATTTGAATATAATGATTATTGTCTAAAATATGTGAATATGATATTTATTGTCTAAAGTATGTGATTATGAATGTGTGAAGGTTTTAAGCTTCGATTTAGTAAATTGCATGTGAATTTAGTCAATAGGACTTAGGTGTGACACTTTTGAAATGTGATAGGTTAATCTATAAGGATCAATTAGTGCATGAAATTAAAGGGTGGACTTGCATGTCAATTTTCCCCCCTAATTAGTAGTGGCCGGCCATGAGCATGAGGGTGGACAAATTGTTATGGCTAAAACATGTCATAAACATGTTGGGTTTATGCTTTATGTTAGGAATAATAAAATAAAGAACATGGGCAATAAAATATTAGTGTTAGTAGGAGGAGAAACAAAAAAAATGTGTGTGGTTGTCCCCCAATTGTGTCGTACCTAGAAGAAGAAAAAAAGAAAAAAAAAAGCTCTCATGTTGTTCTGGGCCGAATAGAAGAAAGAAAAGAAGGAAATGGAGCTTTGAGAAAAATCGGCTATGGTGGGTTGCTAGACTAAGGTATGTTTAATGTTGTTTTGAAAGTTCATACATCCCTTGGATGATTAGTCTAAATTCTAACTATCTCATGGATGGATTTGGGGTTATTAGAGAGTTAGTATTCGACTAAGAGGCTTCAAAAGTTTCGGTTGAAGCCTTGATACTATTAGCATGTTAGCTATATGGATGTGTTATGATGCTCGAGGTGTTAGATAAATTTGAACTCATCATCAAGTTCTTTAAGCAACCCAAGTTAAAAGTTTCGGTATTGAGGTATCTTGAGCATTCGGCCATGGTAGGAAGTAGAAGAAAAATATGGTTGTTGTTAGATGAAGTAGAGTCTAACAAATGAGCACATATGTGCATTAGTTGCTAGATGGAGAAGAATCGGCTAGCAAGTTGTGTGCTAAGGCCGAATATAATTTTGAACATCATTGAGTAATGTATGTGTTTTGGAATTGATGGAATGGAAAGTATGCTTAAATTGTGTTATGAACAATTATATGTTAAATCAAGGTTTGCTAAGCTAGCTATTAAGGTGAAGTGCAAATGTTAGTATTTGATTTCTAGTGTTTATATGTGTATTAGCTGAGTTTTGAACTTGAAACAAAATGGTATTTAGTCAATACAATTGACCATATTTGTAGAATGTATTAAGTATACAATCGGCCTCAACATAGACATGCATATTCGGCCACATGAATGAGTACATAGGTTGATGTGTATGTTCGGCCATAGGTAAGCATATTGATGGCTTTATCTTGACTTAGAAAATTCGGCTAAGGAGAATATTGGCTAATATGTTGAATTTGATTCGTGATTTCATATATAAATGACTCTAATGCCTATTATATAAGGGCTAAATACCTTGAATTCCTCTTTGATGTTCAAAATGATTAAATCAATTTATTTGTTAATATTAAGCTCAAGAGCAAAGGGGGACTAAATCTGATAAAGGGAAGGAAAAAGTGATCGAATAGCCATTGAAATTGTTCGACAACATCCGAGGTAAGTTTTCGAGTAATGAGACTTAGTTTACGATTTGATTAAGTCATGACGTATGAGCATAACAAATATACGGTGATATAATGATTCTACTTGAACTATGTGTTGAGTTAATTAGTCTATACGTATGACGGGTAGCCGTATGTGCATAGAGATCATGTCATAAAGCAAACCAAACCATGCTGTTTGTAAGTGGCTATTGAGCCGAAAATGGGAATGCTTAATAGGTGACTTGTGTTTGAATTCTAGTTATGAAAATGAAATAGAGATGTGTCATGATTTATTGTTATGTCCATGAATATTTGGATGATAACCGGGATAAGTCCCGAAGGCATTTGCGCTAGTGACTAGTTCCGGGCTAAGTCCCAAAGGCATTTGTGCGAGTTACTGTATCCGAGCTAAGTCCCGAAGGCATTCGTGCGAGTTACTATATCCGGGCTAAGTCCCGAAGGCATTTGTGTGAGTTACTATATCCGGGCTATATCCCGAAGGCATTCGAGCAAGTAGCTATATCCGGTTAAATCCCGAAGGTACTTGGCTTGGGAATGAGCGACCTTGCTGTAATAGTTTCAATTAATACGCTCGTAAAATCCCAGCGATGAGGTATGTTTCGTATATGATTGAATTAGTTGATCCCTTACAAATAGTATTCGCTCAGTCGATAAATGAGCTACCGGCCTTTGGCTAAGTTGATCTTTTGTGTATGAATATAAGGATTGGTAATGTGAAGTAAGTATGATATTGAGAATTTGTGCATATGAAATTATCCGTTTAGCCATATGAATGCTACACTTTAGTTGTGTCTAATTTCATGGCTCAAAACTTACTAAGCATTTAATGCTTACTCCGTTTCTTTGAATCTCTGTTCTATAGATTTTGGTTCGTCAGCTATCGGACTCGGGATTGTCGAAGTTGAAGTCGTCCACACTATCAAAGCCCTTTTGGTACACTTTTGGTTGAACTCTGAAAATGGCATGTATAGGACTACCCTTTTTGTTGTTGGTCATGTACCCTATGGTTTTGTATAAATTTGGATAGCCATGCGAAAATGGCTTATATACACTTTGAGCATAGTATTATAATCGTTTTGTATGTTGTTCATTAAGAGGTATGGAGATGTTTGGAAACGATTAGCCATTGGAATGGTTAATCATGATCACATTTTGTGCTTTATATGCTAAAAGGGCTAGTTGAATCATGGTAACTATGAAATAGGTAAAGTCTACCTTAAAGGCAGACACTGACAGCAGCAGTGATGTAAATTTGAAAAATCACTAAAAATAGTAGGAATGGAATTAAATAGTGAATAAATTATGTAATCGAACCTTGATGAATATACTTTCATATGGAAGAACGAAACGGTCATATGAGTCGAATGTTAAGAGAAATTTAAGTTTTCGTGAAACAGGGCCAGAACGGTTTCTGGATCCCCTGATCTGACTTTGGAAATTCATTATAAATTAACCAGAGATAATTAGAAGTTAAACCTTATATTTATAGATTCCTTTTCGAGTCTAGTTTCTATAGAAACAAAAGGCATCAGTATTGAAGCCCTGTACAGGGAGATATCCAAGTCGTAATGCATGAAGGTCATAATAGTCGAACCCTGTAACAGGGGAGACTTTAACTAATAAACTGTACTAATTGGCTGGACCAAAAATTCTAGAAAAACATTTGTAGATGGATATATGAGTCTAGTTTCAGGAAAAATTTACGGAACTGGTTTTCGAGTTTTGGAACTCGAGATATGATTTTTAAGGTGACAGTAACGCAGTTAGCCAGCTCGTCTGGAAATTTAAAATGGACTGTGCAAATAAGTGAATTAAGTCTGTTAACCCCTCGTGTCCGACTCCGGCAACAGTCTCGGGTACGGGGTGTTACAATACCCATAGGTGAAATTTGTGTATTTTGGTGTTTTATGATAGAATATGAGGTTTTAAATTATGTTAGACAACTTGTGCTACTCGGTTTTAAGTGAAAACGAGTAAAAGGGCTTAATCGGTAAAAATACCTAATAGTCATAAGTACGTGTTAGAGTGTGAATTTGATGTTGTCATAGAAGGGAAAAATGATCAGCATGTCATAAAACAAAAGAAAATATGATGAAGTTTAAATTACGAGCCTTGGGGCAAAAGTGCAAATATGTGAAAGTTTAGGGGCAAAAATGTAAATTTTCCAAAGTTTGGGTCAAGGACTGTTTTGATAAATGTGAATATTAAATAAATTAAATTTTCTATTATAGATTAAGAAGAGCGAAATTCGGGAGTAGATCGGGCAAAAGAAAAAGTAAAGGACTAAATTGTAAAGTTTAGTCACATTTTGTATCGAGGTAAGTTTACAGGAAATAAATGTAATATTCTTTTATTTTACATTATTATTGTCAATTTCCAGCATTTATATACTTATTTTTTGAGAATATTTAAAGTCGAATTAAAGGCGAAGTGATAGAGAAAAAGCATTAGGAAGCCCCGTTTGAACCTTAGGAATGTTAGGATATTGGGGTTGACAGGACAGGACAGGACAGAAATGAGCCATGTAAGTCCATATCAGATATATGGCTTTGGAGACAGGAATGAGCCATGTAAGCCCATATTAGATATATATATGGCATTGGAGACAGGAATAATTCATGTAAGTCCATGTCGAAGACATGGCATTGGCAGGATATTGATAGACAGGAACGACCCTAGTATCCTTAGTATTTCGAGTGGTTCAACGGGTCATTGTACACGTTAAATTACAGTGAATTATCAGCAAAAGGGAAGGTAGATTATATTTATGAATAGTGAAAGGTCAGGTAAGAAAGAAGGTAAGTGAGTAAAGAAGAAGGTAGAAAATGAGAAGTAAAGAAAGTTTATGAGGCTAGGTGACATTATGTATAATTATTCATTATGTTGAATGTTGTAATTTATTTGCTTGTAAGCTTACTAAGCCTAGTGCTTGCTCTCTTTATTTTCTTTTTTTTTATAGTTTTTATCAAGCCACTCAGGGATCGAAGGAAACGTCGGAGACCCGATCACGCTATTGAAGAAATCACATTGGTATAGTTAGACGTTTTGTTTTGTGTATGGCATGTATAGGAACTTGGTTTCTTTTGATATGATATGATCAATGAATGATGTGTAAATACTTGCTAGTGATTAGCTAATAGAATGGCTGATGATATACATGTTTAATAGTATGTATGATTAAGTAGTAAATATCACATGAAAACTATGAAAAATGTGAAAGTAACTTAAAAACAGATTCAAGTATCAGAAATAACGTGACTTTGAAAAATCATAAAAAAAAATTGTAGAGACATGGTTTGATGGTGAATAATATATGAAATTAAAGCTCATTGTCTCTATTTTCATATGGAATAAGCAAAATAGGTAAAGGTTTTGTATTTTATAAGATATCTGAGTTTTAGTGAAATAGGGCCAGAGCAATTTCTGGATCCTCTATTCCAACTTTGGAAACTCACCATAAATTTTACAAAAATAATTAGGTTATGTACTTTATATTTTTAGAATCCTTATTGAATCTAGTTTTAATAGAAACAAACGGTATAGTCATATGAATTTTGTACAGGGAGAAAAGTGGTTCGTAGTAAGTATAGGTCAGTGTAGTCAAACCCTAAAATAGGGGAGACTTTAACTAATAAACTATACCAGTTGGCCCGACCAAAAATTCTAGAAAAAATTATTTGATAGATATATGAGTCTAGTTTCAGGGAAAATTTACAGAATTGGATTTCGAGTTTCGTAACTTGAGATATGAATTTTTAAACGATTGTGACGCAGATTGCCAGCTTCTCTGGAAGTTTTACAAATAAATTGTTTGAGATGTTTAAGTAATGAATTAAGTCCGTTAACACCTCGTGTTCGACTCCGGCGACGGTCTCGGGTACGGGGGGTTACAATCCTCTTCTTTTGTTACCATGATACATGTGGTGGAAAAATACCTTTAGCGATGTAATTCACATAATTTGCACACCATAATGTGGTGTTATTCTAACCTTCACCTGATGGCCATCTATTTTGATTAATTGTTCATCTATTAAGGTTTCCTTTATTTCTTCAAAGTCCTATTGTTCTAAACATTTTCCATTTTCGATAGATGGTTCGCGACTTGATTCTCCATTCCTTTTCGATCCATTATCCATAGATAGAATTCATGAAGTAGTAATACCCATCTCATTATTCTGGCTTTTGTTTCCTTCTTTTTCATGACATACTTTAGTGCAAAATGGTCAGTGTAAACATAAACTCTAGTTGCCATCAAATAAGAACGAAATTTTTCAGAAGCAAACACGATAGCAAGCCTTTCTCTTTTAGTAGTAGCGTAATTACATTGTGCTGGATTAAGTGTCTTGCTTGAACAATGGATAGCTCTGAACATGTTGTTTCTCCTTTTTCCCAATACTGCACTTACAGCATAATTGCTAGCATCACACATTACAATAAAGGGCTCTGACCAGTTAGGAGTATTAATTAGAGGTGGAGACATAAGTTTTTCTTTTATTACCTCAAATGCTTTGATACAGTTTTGATCAAATATGAAAGGTATCTCCTTCTTAAGAAGTTGATTCAATGTTTGGATATGTGAGTGAAGTCTTTTATGAAATGCCTGTAGAACCCAACATGTCCCAAAAAGTTTCTTATTTCCCGAACTATCATAGGGTTAGGGAGATTTTTGATAACTTTAATCTTAGCCTTATCTACTTTGAGACCCTCCATTGATATTTGATGTCCTAGCAACAATCCTTCTTGTACCATAAAGTGACATTTTTCCCAATTAAGTACTAGATTGGTCTCTTCACATCTTTGTAGAACTTTCTTAAGGTTGTCCAAGCATTCTTGAAAGGAATCTCCATATACTGAGAATCATCCATGAACATATTAGGCCTTCTTCTAGCATATCAACAAAAATAGCTATCATGCACCTCATAAATGTTGTCGAAGCATTACATAATCTGCATGGCATTCATCTAAAAGCATATGTACCAAAAGGACGTGTAAAGGTGGTTTTTTTCTTTATCGTTTGGATGTATTGGAATTTGATATTATCTAGAATATTCATCAAAGAAACAATAATACTCTTTTCCTACTAATCTATCAAGCATTTGATCAATAAAGGGAGCGAGAAATGATCTTTTTTTGTTGCATCATTTATTTTTTTATAGTCTGTACATACCCTCCAACCAGTGACTGTCCTTATTGGTATCAACTCATTCTGATCGTTCTCAACTACCATTAATCCCCCTTTCTTCGGGACACATTGTGTTGGACTAAAGCATTTACTGTCAGAGATTGCATAAACAATACCTGCATCCAGCCATTTGAGGAGTTCTTTTTTTACCTCTTCTTTTATAGCAGGATTTAGCTAATGTTGTGCATTTACCACTGGCTTTTTCCCTTCTGCTAGTCTAATCTTATGTTGACATAATGCAGGATTAATTCCCTTAATATCAATAATCGTCCATCCAATGGCTTTCTTGTGCAATTTTAAAATAATTAACAAGGCCTCTTCTTTCTTTGAACTCAACCCAGCAACTACAGTCATAGATAATGTATTTTGCTCCCTCAAATATCCATACTTCAAGTGTTCTGGTAATTGCTTTCACTCTAACTCAAGCGATTTGATAATAGAGGGTACCATTTTTGGTATACTTGGACTGATTTGTTTTGGTTGTCCCTTGCTTTGTCGCTACCAATCCAGTTGAAGAGCTATCTGGTCATTTTCTTACTATGTATTCATTTTCTTACTATGTATCTGTAACAGCCTATTTTTCAATGGTGTCAAAAAATAATGGTTTTGGGACCACCGACTCCAATGTTTTGGCCCGTAAATATTAATTATTTAATATCTACAAGTTTGTTCGTGTCCTACCAAAATTTGGTTATAAATTTTATCATTTAAATAGTTAATTAAAAAATGACTAAATAATAAAATTCGTAAATGTTGGTCCTTGATGTAAAAAGGTATTAAATAGCAATTGAATTAAGTGGCAGTAGACTAATGGGGTAATTAGACCATCAATTAAAGTTGTGGACGATTCCAAATATGTAAATGTTAAAATTTGATGTTATAATTAAGGGTAGAAAGGTAATTTAATAAGTAAAAGATAATATGATAAAAAGTAACTTGATAAAAATGATTTTCATCTTCTTCCTCAATACTTTAGAATCGAAACCCTAAAAGAAGGCTTGGGTATTCGGTTGAACTTCAATCCTTGATAAGTAAGTGAAATCCTGTCTGTTTTTAGTTATTTTTATGTTTTTAAACTCGTATTAGTTTAATCTAGCTAACTCGAGAACTAATTTATAAAACTGTCAAATGTTGTGGGTTGTGCCATTGATGATTTGGAGTTGTTTTTGAAGTTTCATGTTAGATTATTAAGTTTGGTTGTTAGATAGAACTATTTTGTAAAGAGTTTTCGACAATTTTAATGTTAAAGGACTAAACTATTAAAAGTGATACATTATGAGAATTTTATGTGAATTAACAGCAAATAGGAGCTTTAGAGAGGGCCTAATAGGTTCGGTCAAGGTGGGTTACAAGAATAAATGGTTAATTGGCATGTATGGGGCTTAGGGACTAAATTGAGTAAAAGTGAAATGTTGAGGGCAATTTGGTAAATGTTAAAAAGGACTTAATTGCATAAAATGATTTAATCTTGCTATTGATTTAGTTAATTGAATTGAATTATTATATTAGATCAAGAACATGTTCATAACCGAGGAAAGGACAAAGTAGTTGAGTAGTCCCTATACTTTGGTTGTTGCTGCAAATCAGTCCAATAAGTTCGTGCTATTTTTTTTATGTTTATAACAATTTCATACATATTATATGTTTTATTAGAATTAGATCTAATGTTGTATTTATCCATTGGATGTTTAAAGAATGAATAATAAATTAGTATAATTAGTACATGGTGTATCGAAATAATAGGCCCCAATCCGGTGATTTCTGTAACACCCCGAACCCGAGACCGACACCGGAGTCGGACACGAGATGTTAACAAACTTTGAAAAATTTTTCCAGACACTGCCCAGTCTGAGTACTAGTCGCTTCAAAAATCTTATCTTGAGTTTCACAACTCGAAAATCAGTTTTGTGATTTTTCCCTGAAACTAGACTCATGTCCCCACCTATGTATTTTTTTCTAGAATTTTTGGTCAGGCCAATTAGTACAGTTTATTAGTCAAAGTCTCCCATGTTACAGGGGTCGACTACACTGACCTTTTCCCATTACGACTTGGATATCTCTCTGCACAGAGCTTCAATACTGATGCCGTTTGTTTCTATGGAAACTAGACTCAGAGAGGAATCCATACATATATGGTATGACCCCTAATTATCTCTGGTCAATTTATAGTGAATTTCCAAAGTCGGAACAGGGAATCCAGAAACTGTTCTGGCCCTGTTCCACAAGAACCCGAATATCTCTTACTGTACTGTTCATATGATTGTTTCGTTACTTTCATATGAAAGTAGATTCATCAAGGTTCGATTACATAATTTATTCACTATTTAATTCCACTCCTACGAATTCTTGTGATTTTTCCAATCCACACCACTGCTGCTGTCAGCCTCTGTTTTCAAAGTAAACCTTACCTATTTTCGGGGTTTCATGGACCAACTAGGGCCTTGTCATACATATGCCCACATATGATCATACTTAGCCATTCCAATGGCTGATCATTTGCTCAACACTTCCATTCCAACTATAGTTACATCATGAAACCATCTATACATTCATAAACACGAATGGTCTAATGCCATACTCCACTTCTACAAGCCATTTTCGCATGGCTGTACACTTATACATTTCATAAAGTACTCGAAAACAACAATGGGTAGTCCTATACATGCCATATCAAAATTCAACCAAAATAGTACCCAAAAGAGCCTTTGATAGTGTGGGCGACTTCGACTTCAAGATCCCGAGTCCGATAGCTGGAGAACCAAAAATCTATAAAACAGAGGAGCAGTGTAACGAGTAAGCAATTTATGCTTAGTAAGTTTTGAGCAAGGAATTCCAGCATAAACAAAGAATAACACACATTTAGCTAAACGGAATATTTCACAATACGCAATTTACCGATATCAAACTTGCTTCACAACATTAACAACCCTTATGTACATACACAATAGACTAACTTAGCCGAAGGCCGGTAGCTCGTTTATCAACTGAGCGAACATTTATTTGCAAGGGCTCGATTAAATTCAACACATACGTAACATATCCCCATATTGGGATGTTTTTCGAGTATTCGCTGGAATTTTACAGCAAGCTCATTCATTACCAAATCACGTACCTTCGGGATTTAACCGGATATAGCTCCTCGTTCAAATGCCTTCGGGACATAGCCCGGTTTTAGTAACTCACACAATGCCTTCGGGACATAACCCGGATTTAACAACTCGCACGAATGCCTTCGGGACTTAACCCGGATTTAGTATCTCGCACAAAGGCCTTCGGGGCTTAACCCGGAATTTGTATCTCGCACAAATGCCTTCGGATCTTAGTCCGGATATATTCACTTAGCACAAAGCCTTCGGGGCTTAGCCCGGACAGCATTCAATTAATCATGCACATCAAACAATAATTCATGGCACATTCATATTTCATTTTCATTTGCGAAACTCAAACACAAGGCACATATCGTCCTTGCACATTCGGCTCAATAACCACACATAGAGCATGATTTAATCACATCGTAATTTAAGCTCTCTTACTCAAGAACTTACCTCGGGTGTTGTCGAACGATTTCGCTAGCTATTCAACCACTTTTTCCTTCCCTTTATCGGATTTATTTCCCCTTTGCTCTTGAGCTTAATTAAACAAATAAATTGATTTCATCATTTAGGCATCAAAAAGATGAACACAAGGCACTTAGCCCATATTTATACATTAGACATTAAAGTCTCATACATGCAAAAATCATGCATCAACACAACATATTAGCTAATTTCTTTCCCCTTGGCCGAATATGCATGTCTATTTTTGGGGTCGATTTCAACACTTAATACACACATATACACACTAGTAAAGCATCCTCCCCCTTTTCATCAATTTAACACATGCATTGCTCATTAACATGCAAAGTTACATTCGGCCTTAGCACACATCTTGCTAGCCGATTCTTCTCCATTTAGCAACCAATGCACATATGTGCTCACACAAAAATGCTAAAAAGGAGGTTCAAGAATCATCAAGCCATCATCACATGCATCATTAACAAGCTTCATATTTTGCATGCAATGGCATTAACACAACCTCCACCTAGGCCGAATCTTAACTCATCCTCATGCCTCATCACCACAACATCAAACACCAACCAAGAATGATGCATCCATGGTCAAGTGCCAATTCCATCACGTAGCAAGATTTAGACCATGGGCTAGGTAGAACTCAAGCTAACAACTAAAACATGCATGCATCTCATGGAACATCATCAAACATACCTTAGCCTAGCTACATGCATGGCCGAATCTCTTCACCTTTCTTCTTCTTTCCTCCTTAAAATTTTTGGCCAAGGATGAACCAAAGGATGAGAAAATTTTTTCTTTGTTTTTCTTTCTAATTTAGGCTAAATGAAGGTGAGAAAAGGATGAACAAAGATCTTCTCCTCTCTTTTCTTTAGCTCACGGCAAAGGGGGGGAAAAGAATCAACTACACACTTTTTTTTTTGTGTAATCATCATACTCCTTTTCATTATTTAATTTCCATGCCTATTATTTTATTTTTTTCCACCCATGATGCACCAACAAAACATGTCTATGACATGTCTTGGCCATCAAACTTGGTCTACCATGCTTGTCATGGCCGGCCACTACTAGTAGGGGGAATTTGACATGCAAGTCCCCCCTTTGTCCACATGCACTAATAGGTCCTCGCACATTGACCTATCACATTTTAGAATTTTCTCACATAAGTCCTATTGACTAAATTCACATGAAATCAACCAAATTGAAGCTTGAAATTTTCACACATTCATAATTACATATTCTAGACAATAAGTATCACATTCAAACATTTCGGTGACTCTGTTTAGCGGTCCCGAAACCACTTCCCGACTAGGGTCAACTTTGGGTTGTCACAATTTCTTTAGCATGATTTGAGCCGGTGATCATTGAGCAGGTATTATGTACCGATAATACGGACCGTAGCAATGGCTTGAGATCCTGCATGTGTTTCAAATTCTCTACAGCTTGTGTGAGTAACATTGTGAGCTGGTTGAAGTTATAAATGTTAACTCAAATGTGTGTTACCTTTTTTATTACTTGAGATGAGTTATTGTTAGAAATTATGACTTCGTTACTATCATTTATCATAAGGCATTTTGATGATGTAAATTATCCAAGTATAAGTGTTGTTGGAAAGTTGAAATAATAGTAAAATAGAGTATGGTTTGAATTATTGTACTATACAATACTCGCCTGTTATAATTTGTGATTGTCAAGAACTTAGTTCATAAGTCAAATACATTGTTTTGTTATGTTTAATCCGGTAAGATTATCGTTTAGCCAGTGAACTTACTAAGCTTCTGTAAGCTTACTCGCATCTTTTTTCTTTTCTAATAGTGTAACATCCCAAAATAGGGCCTAAACAGAATAGTGGTTGCGAAACCATGGATTTGAGATAGAAAAGTTTATTCCGATTAATTTTTATAATTTGCCGAGTGATTAGATGAATGTGTTAGAGTATCGATGGAAAATTTTATAGACAGCATGCTTAGTTTGCCTACTAGGGCTTAATTGCAAAAGTTGATAAATATGAGTTTTAGATGCTAAAGGATTAAATTGAAGAGTATAATTTAAGTAGAGGTCCTTAAATGGTAATTATACCATTAGGTTTTCATGGACAAAAATGGACATACATAGATAAAAATAACTAAAGTTTTAATGAAGGGTATTTTAGTCATTTGGTAATTAAAATATTAAAAAAGGGAAAAAGATGGAAAAATGTGCCCATCTTCTTCATTAGGCCAAAATTTCAAGGGTTCTTCATAGCTAGGGTTTTTTCAAGCTTCCAAGCTTCATAGTAAGTGATTCCAAGCCCCGTTTTTAATGTTCTTTACGTTTTTGAAGTCCCGATAACTTGATTTAGCTTATTCTAGCAATAATTTAACCTAGGGTTCATATTTGGAAAAATACTCATAGGTGAAATGTGTTTTTTTCTTGTTTTATGGTAGAATATGAAGCTTGAAATTATGTTAAATGACTTGAGCTAAGCGATTTTAAACGAAAACGAGTAAAACGACATAATCGGTAAAAATACTTAATGGTCATAAATACATGTTAGAGTGGGAATTTGATGTTGTCGTAGGTAAATAAATGATCATCATATCATAAAACATAAGAATTAGGGATAAAGTTTCATTTTCGAGCCTTGGGGCAAAAGTGTAAATATATAAAAGTTTAGGGGCAAAATCATAATTTTTCCAAAGTTAGAGTTAAGGACTATTTTGATAAATGTGAATATTAAATAAGTTAAATTTGCTATTATGGATTAAGAAGAACGAAATTCAAGGTTAGACCGAGGAAAGAAAAAGGTTGAGGACTAAATCAAAATATTTGATCGTATTTTGTATCGAGGTAAGTTTGTGATAAATAAATGTAATGTTTTATTATTTATAATTAATGATGTTATTTTTCAGCATCTATATATTTATTTTGTAAATTTATTCCTTGATGATTCAAGTAAGAATTGACGGAGAAATGATACTTAAAAGTTCCGGTTGAACCTTAGGAATGTGTAGGATACAAATGTCATGACATTAGGGTGTAAGGATACCAAGTAAGACCATGCCAAGGCATGACATTGGAAGGTTTTACAAGGCAAGGAAATCATGTAAGACCTTGTCAAGACATGGCAGTGATAAACTACTATAAGACAAAGATCCCATGTAAGACCATGCCAAGGCATGGCAATGGTGAGTTCATAAGGCAAGGATACCACGTAAGACCATGTCAAGACATGGAAATGGTAAGTTTAAAAACGAAAGGTACCCGTGTATTCTTAGTATTCCAAATGGTTCAACGGAAAATTCAAAGAGTGTACCAAAAGGAAGGTAAGATAAGTCCATGTTCAAAAGGTTCAGGTTATCTTGATAATTCATTTAGAATGTCGTTATTTATTTACATGCAAACTTACTAAGCTTTATGCTTACTCCCTTTCTTTTCTCTCTTTTTATAGTATCGCAAATCCAACTCGAAAAATTGTAAGGACGTTGGAGATCGCCTCACACTATCAACAAGTTGTCTTGGTATTTTGTGACTAGAAATACTTTAAGTTATGGCTTGTATAGGGACTTGGCTATTTTGTGTGTATATCCTTATGATATGATTAAAGAATGGTATGTGAATACTTGGTAGTGATTAGCTTATGATATAGCTAAATAAGAACATGTTTTGGTATTATGTATGCCTAAATGAGGTTTGATGCAAAGAAACTATCAAAAAGAGTTGGCCATGGAACAGTTAGGAAACAGCAGTAGTGATGTGGTTTTGAAAAATCACTAAAAATTTTAGAAATGGAATTAAATGGTGAATGAGATATAAAATTAAAGACTATTGAGTCTACTTTCATAAAAAGGAAACAGAGAAAGCAAAGGAAGTCTATATTCTAAGATATTTAAATATCTGTAAGACTGGTTTAGAGTGACTTATTGATCCCCTGTTACAACTTTGGAAAATCACTAGAAATTATAAAAAAACTAATTATAAGTCAAAGTTTATATTTCTAGATTACCTGGTGAGTTTGTTTTCATTAAAAACAAATAGAAACATTATCCGATTTTTGTATAATGAGATAATCAATTTTTAGTGAAGAAAGGTTAGGTCTGTTGAACTGCGAAATAGGGGAAACTTTAATGAATAAACTGTACCAATTGGCCAAACTAAAAATTCTGAAAAAATTATGGTAAGAAGATATATGGGTCTAGTTTTAGGTAAAATTTACAGATTTAAATTTTGAGTTTTGTAACTCAAGTTATAATCAATTTAGTGACTATTATGCAGATGGACAGTTTTATTATGAATAGTGAAATAAATTGTTTTGTTTTGTGTAAGTAATCGAAAAATTTTTAATGTTCCCGGTTTGGTCCCGAACCGTTTCAATTGCACGTTTTAGGGCCACGAGGGCCCTTTTTTGGGATTTATTGGATGAATGTGAGCGAATTAATATTTTTTTTAAAAAGTAATTTTTTATGCCCCGAACAGGTAAGAAAAGTCTGGTAACGCCTCGTGCTCGACTCCGGCGATGGTCTCAGGTAAGGGTGTTACAAATAGATTAAATTTGTGGAGGGGAGATCAGATCAAATCACAGAATCACACTATCCTGATGACTCTTTGGTAAATTTTTTAAACATTTTGGTTGTATGGCATGTAATAAGGCAATTCATTATGTTTGTAATGTTTCCTAGCTATGTGTGGTGTTTTGGTATATTTGATGTTGTGGAATGGTAATCCTTACATGGTATGCTTGTTAAATTTAAATTTGAGCTTGAGTGTTTGTCCAAGGAATGGTATGTATCATGTTTAAGTATGGTATGATGAGATTGAGATAGATTAGTTGGTGTGTATGTTATGACTTGTAGGTGATATGAAATGATAATGTTTGCGTATGAGCTATATTTTGTATCTTCATGTATGACACCTTGGTTTGGTCTTAGGTGCTTGAAATTAGTATTTTTTGTATGCTTTTAGGTGTGGTTATAGTCTTGTGATAATGTGTTATGAATTAGTTTAGGTACTTGTGTAATTGGATGAAAACTGAGCATGATTTTGGTCACTTTTGGATACACACGAGCTGTTACACGACCGTGTGTCACACACGGGAATGTGCCCCTAGCATGTTACGTACAGGGTTCACATGGGCAGGCACACGGCCTGCGACACGGCCATGTGACCCAAGTCAAAAAGTTACACAGCCTAAGCACAAGGGCGTGTGAGATCACACACGGGCGTGTGGGATAACCATACAGGCGTGTGGGATAACCACACAACCATGTCTAAAGCCACACGGTCTGGACTCTGTCACATGGCCTGGACACACGGCTGTGTGTCCCATATTTTGGAAAATTTTCATTTTTGTCTCAAATCTCCTGTTTTGCTTCGAAGTGGTCCCTGATTGCTTCTAAACTATTTTTAAGGCCTCGTAGGTTTGATTTAAGACCCGTGAATGTATGTCTTGATTCATTTTGAATCATTTATAAATATTTTTAATTAATTTAATGAATTAAATGTTTTTGTTATAGTATGTTCCGAATTCTACAGTAATACTCTATAACCTTATTTTGGCGACGACAATTGGTTATGGGTGTTACAGTATCTCCCATTTCTCTTCTTCTGATTCATATTCATCATGCTCAACCTCATTTTCTTTGATTGATTACAATTTGTTGTACTTCTGTTATTCTAACTTGGATTCTGCCAATTCCCCAGCTTCCAATTTTTGATGTTTTTCCCAAGTAAATTCATTTTCACTAAAATTTTCCAATATTTCCATAACTTCCTTTCCCGTTTTCTTCCAGATACTTCCTCTTATCATGATGTCAAATTTTCGCCTAATCTGGCTTTCCAATCCATCATAGAAATGTTGGATTTGGATCGCAAAATGTATGCCTCCTCATAGCACTGACTTCATAATTGTTTTAATTCTTTCCCACGTTTGCCCTAATGTTTCAGTAATTTGCTGTTTAAATTGAAATCATTTTTCATAAATACTGAGTACCTAATTCATAGGCAAGACCTGTCGAAGAAATAATTGCACAAAATTAGCCCATGTAGTGATATTTTTAGGTGGAAGAGCATCTAACCAAGCTTTTGCTTCATGTCCAATGCGAATGAGATTAGTAATAATTTAATAGTGTTTGTTGGAACACTAACATGTGTGATAGTGCTACACATGTGTTCAAACTATCGAAGGAAAGCTATAGAATCCTTTGTTTTATAATCATTAAATCTAACATTATTAGAAAACCAGGTTAATAATGAAGGTGTAACACCCTATACTCGACCTGGTCGCCAAGCCCGAATACGGGATGTCACACCACCGTCTTATGTCATGTATAAAAAGTAAAAGTTCATTCTAAACGAAGCATCTTTTATTTTAGTATTCATATAGGTTTTAAGTCAATTATACTTGTTAGTTAACAATGTTAAGTGTAACTTATACCATAAATAATCCTAAAAAAGAGAGCGTTAACATGCATAATGTCCAATTAGCAAAATTCTCAAAATATGTCTGTAGGTATCAATACTAATACTAGGGTATCGATATTTTCTCCATGTGGCATCGATACCACCTGGAAAAATGATACCAAACTTGCATTCTATTTCTCAACTAAACCCCAACGTCTCGAAAATTATCAATAGCTATCATGAAATACCAATACTTTAACCCCGAGGATCGATACTCAAGCAAAGGTATCGATATCAAATCCCTATTCTGACTCCCTGCACATTTTAAAACACAGAGGTATCAAATTTAAATCCTGAATATCGATACCTCTGCTTCTGAACATAAAAATACAGCATACAAATGCAATTTAACTCCCTCTAAAATAGTTTCTAAGCATCATACCTCAATTATATCGATAAATAATCATCCAATGGCTAAATTTAAGAGTTCAAGTCATCAAAACGTGTCCAAGTAAGATACATCAAGCCATCATTAAAGTTCATGAACATAAGAAAACATATAAACTCATAAACTTCAAAAACTGAAACACAACAAAGTCGGTAAATAATCCAAACATATCATGGCATTAAACAAGTATACCACCTTGCCTTATTTCCCAATGAGAAAATAACTAAAAGAACACCTACGAGAATAAACGAGTCTTCCTTAGATCACTCCCTAGACAACCACACCGCCCACACCAAATCGTTACAAATATGTAAATGTTGAAAAGAGTGGGTGGGCTTAACAAGCTCAGTGAATGAGTGAAACAACCACAATGCAAACATTCTATCATGCATCCACAATAACCACATACATATCAGTACTAGATTTTTATGTTTAGTAACGCATAACACTTTAACATGCATCGTCTAACAGTTCGTTTGCACAACATTTATAAGGATGGTTTACATAACAATCATCTATTTAAAAAGGCATTCATCACACAACACACATATATAGATACAATACAAGATAATTTGGCAATTGGGTTATGAAATTTATAGTGAGCTCTATCATCACTTATTGGATACACGGATCTCCAACACACGTCAAACATGTCCTAGACGTGAAGCGTATAGCTAAAACTCTCCTTATTTCCCTTCACATGTCCCATTGAATGGAGTTTAGCTCACATTCCCTAATCCCTCCAAACACGTCCCAAGGCCTCAACGCCCAAAATCACTATACATATAGGTAAGTACACACAATCCTATGGCATGCCAACTATATCCAACGGTTTCAAGAATCACAATGCAATATCCAATTTAACACACATATTACTTACCGATTATTTGAGCCCTATCACTGCAAGTTAGCATCTTTTGCAAAACACTATACTTTCATATAACACATATATATCATGTACACATTTGCACTTTTCACAGCAATTACCATATCCTCATATCACATATTTGAGCTTCTTATCACTAGACAGAATTTCATAATTATATAAGCACATAAACCACAAAAATAATATAAATACAAGAAAACTTACACTTGGAATTTAGAGTAGAGGTTTAGGCTACTACTAAATTCTCAAATAACACATGACTTGTATCTACGAGTAGAAATTCCAAACACTTACCACTAATGCTTTTGTCGAGAAGCCAAAAGCTCAATCTAGCTCTTTTTTTAACTAGTCGAAGGCTCTAATAAATCCATGGTTTCACACACAACAATCTTACAATATACAAAGTCAAATAACGACTAAGGATTCATTCAAACCAACCAAAACACAAGCCTAATTTGAGTTCCCAAGTAACTCAAAACCATTAACATAACAAACTTAAAATGCTTATAACTCGGTCTACGCTTAACCTTTTCACCTAAAACGAATTTTGTTCATCTTATTAATCATCTACGCCTAATCCCCAACCTTTAAATTACACTAAAAGGTTCAGTTCCTAGTATCGACATTTTTCGACATCTTTTAGACAATTTTCACAAACTTCATTAAAACATGGGAAATCATTAACGAAACTTCAATGTAAGTTTAAAAACCTCTTAATCACATTGAAACTACTAGAATAACGCTTTACAATCACATTTTTACCCAAAATCTATGAATCCACCATTAATGACTCCATTTTTTACTTTTATTAAAAACTTGCAATTCAATGGCTAATACTTAAATTTTGAAGACTAGATATCATGAAAAACTCATAAGAATTCGAAATATTACCTTCTATGGAAGACTAGGCGAGTTTTGACTCAAATCTGGAAAACCCACGTTTGAAGAATATGATGAAATTTATGGATATCTTGAGTGTTTTTCTTGAGAATTTATGAAGGTAATTGGCTTGGGAATGTTAGGAGATTAAAATGCTATGATTTGGGAAGCAAAAACCATTGGAAGGGCCAAGGGAATAGAAAGGGATGGCAAAGCTTGTGTTGAGGGAAAAACCTATCGTGAAATCACGTTGGTGGGGGAAGAAATAGGCTGAATGTTAAAATTTGGGCTAATTGCCTTTTAAAAACTCACAACTTTGACTCTATTTCACTTCAGTCCTTTTTCTAAAATTAAATATTTCTATAGCACTTTTTCAAAAATTTATTTAAAAATGTCATAGTCGAATGTAATCTCAATTTACCATGCTACAAAATTCCAAGCACTCTAGAGCTCAAATTCCAAAAATACCCCTAAAACTCTTTGGCCCTATTTTGGGGTGTTACAAAAGGATTTAATTCAAAATGATGACTACAAATAATGGGGCGAGTAATACTAGAACGCAACCAGTCTAGAACAAAAAAAACTTCTAATAGCTACATCATGTTCTTAAAGGTTGCTTATCAAATTGCAAAGATCAAATATTGTTGGCGTTTTATATTTGGTATCACTATAAAAAGTTAGTCGTTGATCATCTTAGACATGTAATAATTGTTGTGAATGCCTTCCTACAACCTAAAATTATAAGAAAGTAAGAGGGTATTAATAAAGATAACATATTAAAACCGTATCTATAATTTATTCATTTCTTAATTATTTTATTAAATGCAAAAATTAAAATTAATCTAGTGACGTTGCCTCCTCGGCAACGATGCCAACAACTTGACTGCCTCCAGAAGTAACAACGTCGAGACTAGACATCCTGCACAAAATATGTAAAATAGGTGGTATTCGCAAGTATATAGGTCAGGTTGTAATATAGTTACAACTAAGTAGGTAAGTATTCCAGGATCGTACCCAAGGGAGGCGAGCTTTAAATTAATTCTAACTTAAGCACAAATAGAGCTAATTAGTACTTTAAATAAATTATATTACGATTAAACAAAAAGAAATATTTTTTAATAACTAAAGAAATAAAATAATATAATTGCAAAACTTTGGGAAATTTGCTATGGAAACTTAATCAGATTTAAACATGAGACTAGCTCGCTTCGGTAATCATAACTAACCTTTGCTTCGAGCTCCCTGTTCAATCAACTAGCCATTATCCTAGAAGGATCTTGATAAATCATAATATATACATATTTTTACGCCATGATTGGCATATTTATGGATGATTTTCCCTTTGTTTCATTGAATTTGATGCTCTTAATCCTTTAATTTCATGTTTTATACTCAGGAGAACTTAGGATGGCGAAAAGAGCAAGAAACGGGCCAAAAATAGACAAATTGGGCCAAAATTAGTGTTTCACACGGCCTGGGCACTTCCACACAGGTGATCCACACGGCCGTGTGTGACACATGGGTAGACCATACGCCCGTGTGTCATGGCCGTGTCGACATTAATCCAAGTCAGAATTGCACACGGCCTGAGCACTTACACAGGGCATGGCACACGGCTATGTCCTTGTCGAGCCCAAGTCTAATTCTACTCGGAAAAGGCTAATTCTAGGCTATTTTGGGCATTCCAAAGTCTATACAAACACCCTAGAAGAGGATTAAAGGAACACGGAGAGTTGAAGGCAGAAAATACTCAAGGACAGTCATCAGAATCACCTCAGAAGCAGGATCTACATCAAGACTAAAGAATTCCATCCAATTTCCTAGAGGTTCTTCGGGTTTCTTTATCTTTTGTTGTTTCCCAAACTTTGAGATGTTTTTCATTATTATTATGAACTATACTCCCTAAATACCTAAGGGAAATAAAACCTAAGACGGATCTTATTATTTGAGTTATATGATAAATACTTGTTTTATTCTTAATTGTGAATTTAACCCTTGCTTTAATATTCCAAGATATTAATTCAGGTTTTTGATGTGCTTATTCAGTGGAGCAAAAGTCCCTGTTTAAGAGTAGATAGCGTAGTTGCATGCAATCCTAGAGATAGGACGACATAAATCTGTCAGATTAGAGTCAAATCTAATAAGGGAATCCATAGATTGAGTTAATGCGACAATAAGGGTTTTAATTAGAAAGAGATTTCAATTAATCAACCTAAAGTTAGTTGTTTTTAGTCTCAAGAGAGATATTAACATGAATCAGGGATTTCTACAAATTAAGTCAAGTGAATAAATCGTCTAACTCAAAGATAATAATTGAAGTCTAGGTGGATTCTTCCTTAGGTATTGTCTTCTCTATCGATTTTCTAAAAAGTATTTTTCAACCATAATATCTATCGTAATCTTAGTTAATTAGATAATTAGTTTTAGATAAAACATTCTCTTAAATTTTAGGCTAGATAATAAGAAGGTAGTAATTACAAGTACTTTTAGTCCTCGTGGATACGATATTTCCGATCTCACCATAACTATACTACTATTTGATAGGAAGGCTTGCCTTAATTCAAATTTTTATTTAGTTTCACGACCATCAGCTCTCTCGATATTCCATTAGAATAGTAAGTCAGCAAGAACTACTTATCTCTTAACTCATAGTCCAAATTGGTTAGGGGTCAAGGTGTTCACATATAGGCCATACCAATTTTGGGTTAATTCCCACCTAAATGACTTCCTAGGGTCGTCAAGCCTTGGGTTTAACTTTTTCATTTCCCAAACAGGTAATCCGCTAAGAAAACCTTGTACAATAATCATTTAATCATACCTCCACTCGCTAATTCTCCACAAGAGGATTAGTTTCTCATGGATCTCAAAAACATAATAAACTTGATATAAAAGATGAACATTAATAGTAATTCAAGATATGAAGGTTTAAGACAAGCCTAAATTGTATTTAATTGAAGCACGAAATTCATAAAGAGATTATCAAGTTCCACAAATCAGATCTCCCGACAAATGCAAAACTGAAAAGAACCTAAAGTCTAAGAAAAGGGAAAAACTAGAAATCAAAACTATGAAGAAAATTATATAATATGTAAAATTGTCCATAGCAAATGTTAAATGAGCCTATTTATAGAGTTAGGGTTGTCATCGTCCTCAACCCTAGGTCAGCTAATGCTCTCATGTTTAATATTTGATTGTGCAGACCAAAACACCCTTGGCTTGTAAGTATTTCTTGTACAGGACCGGTGTCGCGACACCTAATGCTTGTGTCGCCACATTGAGGGCAGTATACCCGTACTCAGGGTAGCTTCAGGGGTGTGTTGTGACATCCCTTGGTTGTGTCGCAACACTAAAGGTAGTCTTGGAATTCTTGCTTTCTGCTCCCTATGTTAAGACATCAAAATCCCCGTGTTGCAACATATCGACTAGTATTGAGTTGGTACTCCTTCTAACAATCTTCTGCACACTCACAAAGTATATTAGCTCACCCTTAAGCCCCATTCAGACGCTAAGGTTAATAAAAGACTCAAATTACACTTTATTGAATGTAAACTAAACTAGGAACACTTAATTAAAACATAATAAAAATGCTTGTATCTAGGATCTTCATGTGCGAAAACTAGTTTAACCTACTACACTGAATTACGGCAGATCAGCACCGAAGTTCTTTAAATAGTAGTCACCGAAGTGTTGATCAATAGGCACCAAAGTGTAAAGCAGTAAGCACCAACGTGTGAATCAGTAGGCACCGTAGTGTAAATCAGTAGGTATTATAATGCAGAACAATAGGCACCGTAGTGCAAATCTCGTACAAGTGCACGATGAACCCTATTGGCATGCCAATTCTTTCACATACTATTGTTCATCCAAGCACAATTTACATATCAGTACAACCCAATACAATACAATTTGTTTCTCACCTTCGTAACAATTTGCACACAATTCATAATAAAATTAATACACATAAAATATTCGATACAATCACAAACATCACAATTATATATGAAATTTCATCCTATGAACTTTCCTAGTACAAACAGTAGTAGCAGAAATGTCAAAGACTAGTCAACAATTCTCTTTTCCTCAATTGTCTACCGATTGGTTCAAATCATCAGTGCTAGTTACCTTAATTTATCTTATTCAATGTATATAACAACTTAATTTCAATTTTCAAAATTTCCATAAAGTTTCACAGTTTATTCAATTTAGTCCCTAAAATCGAAACTATCATATCTTTTACGTTTAAACTCTATTTTTCAATCCGTTTTTAGTTACATCCCTCTTGTAACCTATAGAAACAGTAATGATAGAAATTCCATATCAAATCCACAATATTTTCATTTTAGTTCCTAAACTCAAAACTAACCAATTTCACTTTGTAAATTAGTTCTTAAACATTTCTAGGCTTAAAACCAAACCATTTTCTATCAAGAATATCTAAATTCATGAATGGAAACTTTTACAAACCTTAAAAATTTTGAAAATAGAGGTACAGTTTAGTTGGACCTAGTTATAAAAATCTCAAAAATATAAAATTTACAAAAAATGAGTAACTGAAAGACATATATGAAAGAAAGGAATCTTGGTCGATTCTCCTCTTACAAAAAAATGGTTTTTTTGGTTCACAAAGATGAATGAGGAAGAAGATAGTTTTTGGTTTCTTTCGTTTATGTTTTAATCATTATTTAATTACTAAAGTACCCTTAAATTTAACTTGTAATTTCATTAATTTTACAAGTTTTGACCGTCCCACTATAGCTCTAAGATTTAATTACCTTTTAGATCCTTAAACATTCAATAATCATACATTTTAACTAATAAAATTAGTACTGCTTAAGTTTTACAATTTTTACAATTTAGCCCTTTTTCCTTAATTAACTATCTAAACACCAAAATTAATAGGCCAAACTTCAGTCCACTTATCTCAGTTTATGAAGTCAAGGTTGTGACAGTCCTAAGTAGACCCTAGTCGAAAAGTGGTTTCGAGACCACGAAACCGAGTTTTATAAATAATTGAAAGTTATATTCTATGTTCATGATGTGAGTAAATGCATGTGTAAAAATTTCAAGCATTAATTTTGCCATTTGTATGTGAAATTTTGAAATGGGACTTATGTGAAACATTGGTAAAATAGGTTAGGTAAATATATAAAGTGATCTAATAGAGCATGTATTCAAAAATGTGGGCTTGCATGTCAAATTACCCACTTTTGAGATGGTGGCCGGTCATGATATGGTGTTATATATATAATATGTATTGTGATTTAAGATATTATATTACAAATGAATTAATAAAAGAAAAAAAAAAGAGATATTAGATAATAGTTAGTGGGAGGAGAAACCAAAGTTGGTTCATCCTTGTCCTCCATTGCCGTAGCCTAAAGGGAGGGAGAAGAAAGTTTGGTTGCTTTAATTTTTGGCTTAGAAGATGGCTAGAATGAGGTATGTATTAAATGATTCTTGAAAATCTATGCATGTTTGAGATGATTAGTTCAAACTCTACTTATCACATGGATTAAACTTAGAATTTTGAGGTTTGAGATTCGGTCAATAAGCTTGAAACTCATAGTAGTTTGTTTTGGTAAGCTTGGTATACGGATGATAGATGTGTTTTGGTTTTGGTTTGATAATGATGTTAATGATGGTGATTTTCGGTCATGTATTAACTTAAATTGTAAGTATGATTTATGGTATAATTTGTGTGATGGAATGGTCTTGAGATTTTGCTTGATTAAATGGGTAAAATGCTAAGTGTATTAAAGATGATGTAATGGTTATTTCAGTTTATGTGAAGTAAATATAGATGATGGTTATAAGTTGTTTTATGATTTGATAATGGTGATTAAATCTTGTAGTTAAGTGTTTAGATATATATATTAATAATGAATTTAGTTGTACTTGCTATGTGAGAAATATGCAATGCTATAGGTATTTGATTATTAGATATGGTTATTCTAAGTTGATTTGTAATGGTATGATTGCATTGATGAATTGGTTTGGAAATGGTGGATAATATGTACATGAATATTAGGATAGGGCTTTAAGTTCATATTGATAAGTATGCAATATAGGTATTTGGTATGTATATATATTGTTGATGTCGTATGCATTGGTAATTTTTTTTATGATTTGTAATGGTAAAAATAAATTTGTATCACTTTGTGTTATTTATATAAGTGGCTGTATGTTCGGCCATGGTAATTGGCTATCTAGGTTCCATTTACAATGGCAAGTAATGTGAATTCTTGTTTGTGCATGTGAATTAGGTATTAGTGAAATAAACATAAAAGTTAGTCATGGTATATTTCATAAACACATTATGCACTAAAGTTATACGATTATCAACTGTGACTATTAAAGAAGTAATGTTGAATAAGTAATGAAACAAATTCATTTGTTTTAATTAAGCTCATGAGCAAAGAGGATCTAAATCAGAAAAGGGGAAAGAGAAAGCCGTCGAGTAGCCTATCCGCAGTTGCTCAAATAAATAAAGTAAGTTCTTAAGTAATTGAGTTTGATTCCTTTGTAAGTTTTAAGTTTTAAAACGGGATGAATATGAACTATGTATATACGTTAAGGTCAATGACTTTTCTAAATGACGGCATATATGATATTATGTTTTAAATATGTGAATGAGAACTTTACAGAGTAAATTGTATAAATCTGCTAGGGACAGCAGCAGTAGCGTGTTTTGGAAAAATTACCATAAATTGTGAGAGTTGAGTTCAAGGCTGAATAAATTATGTAATTAAAGCTTGACGCGTCTAGTTTCGTATAAAAGAAATCATGTAAGTAAAGGGGTTGCCGATAATGAGATTTTCAAAACTGTGTGAGGCAGAGTCAGAACGGCTCCGAAATCCCCTGTTTAGTATTTGGAAAATCATTATAAATCTTACAAAAATGATTATAAGATAAAATTATACGTTTAGACTCCTGAATGAGTCTAGTTTCAAACAAAATAAACGAAAACATATTTTGAATTATGTACATTGAGAAATTAAATTCTTAGTGAAGAGTAGTCAGAGTAGTCAAGCAGTAAAATAGGGGAAACTTTAAGAAAAATCTGGTATTGATTGGCCAAACCAAAAATTCTGAAAATTTTGTGGATAGAGGATATACGAGTCTATTTTCATGGAAAATTAACGGCACATAATTTGGAATTTCATAGCCCCAGTTACAAATAATTTAACGACTGTTGCTCAGGAAAACAACTTGTAGAGAAATTGTGGTTATGTTGTAAACATGGATAAAACTTGTTTTAGTTGCTCATAAGCTATTGATTAAACCCATACGTGAATTCTAAATTGTGATATTATAAAATGATATATGAGTGTTAGAGGGATCTTTGATATTAAAATTTGTGAAATTGTAAGTTTATAAGTATTCGAATATGAAATGATAGTATGGCTTGAAATTGAATTATTCATTGGAAAATGATAGATGTAGATTCAGCCAAGACAAAGTGTATACATGAAAGTATATGTGGTATGTGAAGTATATTTGGATAATTGTGATGTGAATACATGAAAATTTATATTTTGATTTAGGATTTTATGTGATGAATGTGAATGTGTATATATGAGATAAGGCCGAATGGCAGATGTGATGAATGTGAACATGCATATATGAGATAAGGCCGAATGGCCAATGTGATGAATGTGAACATGCATATATGTGATAAGGCCGAATGGCCAATGTGATGAATGTGAACATGCATATGTGTGATAAGGCTGAATGGCCAATGTGATGAATGTGAACATGCATATGTGTGATAAGGCCGAATGGCTAATGTGATGAATGTGAATATGCATATATGTGATAAGGCCGAATGCCCAATGTGATGAATGTGAACATGCATATATGTGATAAGGCAGAATGGCCAATGTGATGAACGTGGAAGTGTATATATGTGGTAAAGCCAAATGGCTAATGCGAAATGTGTATGAGATGGATATGAGGTAAAGCCGAATGGCTAATGCGAAACGTGTATGAGATGGATATGAGGTAAAGCTGAATGGCTAATGCGAAACGTGTATGAGATGGATATGTGGTAAAGCCAAATGGCTAATGTGAAATATGTATGAGATGTGTATATATATATTGTGGCCAAATGACAAACGGCGGAAAGTGTGTTTTATTAGATATTTGATGAGGTAAATGAATTACAAATATGATAGTCGATGTGAATGTTGTAACATGTGAATAAATATGCATGAAACTCTATGATGTAAACCCGGGATTAAAGACCAGATGACCATATGTGGTGACTATGTCTGGGTTAAGACCCGCTGACTCGTGTGGAGATTTCATCTGAGCTAAAGGTCTCGCTGATAATTCGAGTAGAGTTTAAAGCTATAAGACTTCACAATAAGAATTGCTTATAAATATATTCAATGCGAAAGGTTAAACAGGTATGTACTCCAAGTTTATATGTGAGCTTGATTTGAACAAAATCATAAGGTAGTTATGTGATGCATACGTGAGCAATCTATGAGACTATTCCTATGATTATGTGACATCGGATCAGTGTGAGAGGTTATGTGAAATTATACAATATATCTATGTCACATGAGCTCACTTTTATGTGAAAGTTTATCTGCCTATTGTATATGATGAGATGTGCATATTCGGTAAAGGGATGGTATGCCCGAAGGAAGAGTGAAATAAAAATACGAACAGTTATGTTATAATTTGATTGTTATCTGTTGACACTGCTTAAAACTTACTAAGCATTGTAATGCTTACTCCGTTTACTTTGTTTCCTCTGTTTTATAGATCTCATTTGGAAGCTACAGACTCGGGGATCGTCAGCAACTAGTCACACTATCACTATCCACTACTTGTTACTGTTATGTTTTGAATTATTTTATGGCATGTATAGAATAGACCAGTGGCTGAAGAATATTTTGGTTAATGTATATAAGCCATGCGAAAATGGCATCTTTTGAATGTGTACTTATAGAAGTTTAAATTTGTATCCCTGACTGTCTTTAGTATTTATCTAAAGGAATGTTCTCAAAAAAAAAATTACTGTTCTGATATGAGTTTCAAGTCTGGTAATGCCCCTTCACCTATTCTGGCGACGGATACGGGATAGGGGTGTTACAAAGGTCTTCGTACCTTATTTTCCAAAAAAACTGACTTTCGGTACGCTCCACTTGTATCTTGACTAAGTAGCCAATTAATAAAATCTATCAAATCAAAATTTACCATAATATTTTATTTAACTTATAAATATTAATTACTAATGTCTACGAACTCACTCATCAGAATTGTGATCCTGAAATTATTGTTTCTGACATCACTAAAAATCAGGCTGTTACAGATCCAATGGAATGCATATCGTGATATTGTTAGCTGCCTTAAACTTGGGATGATCCTTGGCAAATGGGTATTGTGGTGCCTAAAGTGGATATTGCGATACCACTTTAGGTGGTCTTCATCTTTAGGGTTTGTTGGGGGTATCACGATTCCAATAGTAGGATATCATGATACCTTCTCCTTTGGTGATGTTCTCGCTCGATTTCGGTCTCCAACATGTCCCTATAACATTCAATCATATCTTAGGGCCTCCAATGGCACTATTGACCAATTTGGGTCTCAAAATAAGTAAAAACGAGGCATTAACACTTATTAAGTCAAAACTTAAAAACTACAAAAACTAAAGAAAAGACGCTAATATGCTTGAAAATAAGCTCCTCGAGTGTATCGAGAAAGACGAATTTGCCATATCAAATTACAACAGATCAAACTCCCCCACACTTCACTCTTTGATTGTCCTCAAGCAAACACACCGATTGCCTCTGGATGTACCAACGTTCAGAGTGTGAATATTGCAACTAAAAGATATGGAATTGAGGCAGTGTCCACTAGTATACGGGTCAGGTTGTAATATAGTTACAACAAAGCAGATAAGTACTCTGAGGATCCTACCTAAAGGAGGTGAGTACTGAATTAATCTCAACCTAAATGCAAATATAAGTAATTAGTAGTTTAAATAAATTATAGTATGATAAAACATAAAAAGAAATATTTTAAGGTTTTTATGAATAATGAAATAAAAATAACAAAAAGAAAGTGAACTTCGGATATATAAATTCTAACTTAACCAAATCTAAGTATGGGTGATTAGCTCTTTTTTTCTGATCATAACTAATTCCTATTTCGGGTTTCTACTCAATCAACTAGTCACTAACCTAATAGAATCTTTTGATCTTCCACTAAACTAACAAGTTGGCAAGAAGTACTTATCTCTTAACCTCAGAGTCCAGACTAGTTGGGGGCTAAGGTGTTCACGGATAATCATACCAATTTTGGGTTAATTCTCACCTAAATGACTTCTTAGGGTAGTCAAGCCTAGGGTTTAAGTTCTTTCTCTCCCAAACAGTTGATCTACTAAGAAAACCCTACATAGCAATTAATTAATCACACCTTCACTCACTAGTCCCTCATAAATGATTACTTCCTTGTGGATCTCATGAATATAGTAATCTTGACAATAAAGATAAGCATGAATATTAAATTAAAAGGAAGATTTAAAAGAATCCCGAATTGTATTGATTGAAGTGCAGAATCCACAGTAGTTTGATCACAATTACAACTCACGTTCTCTGATGAACATGAAATAGAAAAGAACTGAAATAAACTTAAAGCCTAAAAGAAAGGAAAAACTAAAGACTAAACTTATAAAGAAAAACTTATAAAGTAAAATCTGTCCTCCAACAAGTGTTTTAAGAGCCTATTTATAGAGTTAGGGTTGTCGTTGTCTTTAACCCTAGGTCAATTTACGCTCTTGTGTTTAATTTTCATTGTGCAGACCAAAACACCCCTATCTCGTAAGTGTTTTCCATACAGTAGTGATGTTGCGGCACCCTAGTCCCTGTGTCCTGACATCAAAGGTAGTTTGCATGGTTCAGGGGTAGCTTTAAGGGTGTGTAGGGACATCCCTTGGTTATGTCGCGACACACAAGGTAGTATAGTAATCCTGGCACTCTACTCTCTATGTTGCAACGTCGAAATCCCTGTGTTGTAACATAACGACCAAATTTGAGATCCTATGCCATTGAATGGTCTTTTGCACACTTACTAAGTACATTACCTTGCCTTTAGGCCTCAGTGGCCCCTAAAGTCAATAAAAGACTCAAAATACACTTTTTTATTGAATTTAACTAAACTAAGAAAACATCAATAAAGCATACTAAAATTGCTCGTATTCAAGCTCCTCAAGTACAAAAACTAGTTTCATCTACTACACTAAATTATGGCAGATCAAAGTTCACTGAGGAAATTAAGCGCATGGAGCGTGAAAGGAGAGATAAGGAAAAGGGTCAGAATAAGAGGAATTCGGGTCCTTTTAGTTCTGCTCAGCAGCCTAAGAAATGGGTCAAGTTTGATGGGCCTCTGCAGGTTGAGATTACGGTTACTACTGTTGGGATTCCATTATGTGGGGACTGTGGTAGGCGCCATCTGGGTGAGTATTGGAGGAGGTTGGGAGCTTGTCTTAGATACGGGTTAATGGAGCACTGTATTAAAGACTATTCATATCTAGTCGATCAAGTGCAAACTCCAGCTCCGGGCTTGGTCCAGCCACAGAAAGTAATTCAGCAGCCACCTAGGGGTCGTGGTCAAGCCAGGTGTAATGGTATGGGTCGTGGGAAAAGAGCACTGGGCAGAGGTGCTAATCAGACTTAGGCGAGACAACCTCCGTTGGAGTATATAGTGAGGCGCCGCAAGGATAGAGATGTCATCAATGTGATAGCTGATACCTTTTTAATTCATTTTGTTCCTTATTTTGCATTGATTGATATTGGATCAATGCATTCATACATAGTTAGCGGGGTTTTTGGTAATTTGGGGATTCCTACTAAGGATACTTCTAGTTGGATTTATGTGATTAATCCGTTGGGTCAATCTGTACAAGTTAGTAAGGTGTATAGGAGGTGTCCATTAGAGATCCAAGGTGTTGTGTTTCCAGCTAATCTGATGCAGTTACTTTCAATGAGTTTAACCTAATTATGGGAATAGACTGGTTTGTTAAGCATTGAGTTAATTTGGATTGTGCGACTAAGAGGATAACACTGAAGTCTAAGGATGATGTGGAGGTTGTAATGGTTAGTGAGCGTCGAGATTATCTCTTTAATGTAATCTCTGCTCTAGTAGCTGAAAACTTAGTCCGAAAAGGATGTAAAATGTTTTTGTCCTATGTGCATGACACGAGTATTGTGGGATCTTCTGTTAAGAGTATTCAGGCAATTAGAGAATTTTCAGACATCTTTCCCGAGGAATTGTCGGGGTTACCATCAGATAGGGAGGTCAAGTTCAGAATTGAGGTATTGCTTAGAACAGCTCTAGTGTTCATCGCTCTTTACTGTATGACACCGAAGGAGCTGAAAGAACTAAAAGTATAGCTTCAGAAACTTCTTGATAGGGGGTTTATCAAACCTAGTGTGTCTCCATGGAGAGCCCCAGTTCTTTTTGTTAAAAAGAATGATGGGATGATGAAAATGTGTGTAGATTACTGGCAGTTGAATAAGTTGACAGTAAAGAATAAATACCCATTTCTGAGGATTGATGATCTATTTGATCAATTCCATAGGGCATTAGTATTCTCAAAGATTGGTCACCATTCTGGGTATCATCAATTGAAGTAAAAGAGGCTGATGTGCATAAGACTGCTATTAGGACTTGCTCTAGACATTACGAGTTCCTTGTCATGCCATTCGGTTTGACGAATGTTCTAGTTGCTTTCATGGATCTCATAAATCGAGTTTTTCAACCGTATTTGGATTAATTCATCATGGTTTTTATTTATGACATTTTTATATACTCTAATACTGAGGTTGAGTATGATGAACATCTTAAAGTGGTTTTGTAGATTCTTCGCAAGAAAAAACTCTACGCTAAGTTGAGCAAGTTTGAGTTTTGGTTAAGAGAAGTCACTTTTATGGGGCATACGATTTCTGCCGAGGGTATCTGTATGGACCCTAAAAAGATTAAGGTTGTTCTTGAGTGGGAACAGCCTAGGAATGTGTCTAAGATCTTGAGTTTTCTCAATTTAATGGGTTACTATTGGAGATTTGTGAAGGGATCCTCACTTATTGACTCTTTGAACTCTGTTGTGGGTGATTGAGCGCACTTTGGAATTTCGGTAAGTGTCGTGTAATTTTGGTGTTTGTTTTATTTATTTTTTCTCATTTGGGGTTGTTCGTGTGCAAGTGTTCGAGAAACATTTGGTTGGTTTGATTGCATTTGTAACACTCTCTTTTGTATGGAAATTGGTTAAGTAAGGTTGGTGAATCGCACGACTTACTTCCGGTGAATTAGGAGTTTTGGAGGACAGATGTTTCTATTTGGGTAAGTGATCAAACGCCGAGAAGTTAATTTTTGTTTTGTTAAGGCTTAGTGTTAGCAGTTGTGGTTGGATTAATTGTTTGGAATTAGTGTTTCATTACTAAAAAACTGGCCGTTTAAATGCGAATTTTAGGTTCTGGAATTCGCGTTGTAGGTTTCACATCAAAAAACATCCAGGTGTGTAACGGAAAACTCAAAAAACAGTGAACAGCACGATGTTGAAAAGTTCACTATTGACATCACATGGTCGTGTGCCAAATTGTATAGGCCACACAGTCTAGGTCAATTGGGTAGTGTGGGCTACACCGGCATGTGTTGGCCCATGTGGGCACATTTTCTAAAAATTTTGCTTAGGTCCATATTGTAGTGTGATTCGTATTTAGCCACTCCATAGGGTCTATATGGTAGAAATAAGTCGTGAAATCATGATATTTAATGGTTATACTACTGTATGTAATGCGAATATGGTATGTGAAGTATATATATGTGATCTTTATCTTGGTAATTTTGGTAGCATGTCTTATGAGAAATGCATACATGACATATAAGTATATGATATATGTTAGTATCTGCATGAGCATTGGGGTGGGAATATGTTTGATGAAGGAAGTGTTGGCAGTTAATAATCTACCTCGTCTGGTGGCTTGACCACATATTTTCTAAATCTAGTGGGTTACAGCATATTATTATCTCGTGTCTTGACTACACTATTTTTGAAAAGTGACATACACTCTCTTTTTTTTGAAAAGTGATATACACTCACTTATTGGTGTGGGGGGTTGGATGGGTATTTAATATCCTAATTGGTATGTAGAGATGATCGGAGATGGTGCGTAACGGATAGGATAAGATCTGAATATGCATCTAATTACATATCTGATTATGTTTCTATATCTGAATATGAAAGAAAATACATTTGATTCTGTGTTTGATCATGCATCTGTAAATGTATCTAATTTATGTGTATCCAATATGTTGCTTGGGATGTGTTACACACTGAGCTTGTAAGCTCACTTTTTGTTTGCTTTCCTCTGAAGTAACCAACAAACTTAGGACGAGTTGGTGTAGCAGCAGCTCAGGTTAATTTATGTTTTTAAAATTTGATTAAGTTAAAATATTATTTTCAATTGGATTGTTTTGGACTTTTTTGAGGACTAGTGATTGGTTTGGATTTTATTTGTCATTTTGAATTGCTTTATCGTATTTAGGATATTTTGTTCCAAAATTGTAATGCGATGAATTTCAAAATTAAACTACAATTTTAAAACTTTGTTTATCTTAAGAATTCTGCCGCAAAACTAAGTGAATTTATAAGGGTTTTCTGCAATTAAAATGAATTAACTTAATAAGGTGTATTTCCCTAAAAACTGGAAATATCGAGTTTTGTACTATGTTACGTTCCCGAATTTTAAATTTCTGGTTTTAAAACAAATGTATATAATTCCTCAAAATTTGGCCATAACGTCTAAGTCGGATATGGGGTGTTACAAAAATCAAGTTGAAAAAATTAGTCAAGTAAATGTTTCTTTCTTTTTTTTAAAATTTATATGGGGTGTTACAAAAATCAAATTGAAAAAATTAGTCAAGTAAATGTTTCTTTCTTTTTTTTTAAATTTAGGTATTAATTTATTCAAGATATCTAACAACATTTTTCTTCCTTTTATTCTGATTTAGGTATTAATTTTTTCAAGATATCTAACAACATTTCTTCTTCTTCCTCTCCTTATCTCCCATAATTTTTTTTATCTAATTGTTATGTTGTGTTTTTATAATTATAAAATTATGTATTGTTTATTAAAACAATATATATTCTTCTCCAATGCACGATTTTATATATACATGGATATACTAAGAATACATGTATTTATATATTACATTCAAGAAAATAGAAAACGAAGAAGAAAATGCTCAAAAAAAAATAAAACTACATGTAACTGTAAAATTTTGAAATGTTTTTATTTTCAATTAAAATTATAAATTAACATAAAAATTTTAAAAATTACCAATTAAAAATATTATCAAATATTAATATAAATATTTATTAATAATAAAGATTATTGAAAAATAAAATATATCAATGTTATCTTTAAATTGACAAAGTAATTTCATAAATCATCATCACATTATCAATAAAGTGTTTAATGAACCAAATATGTTAGTATAATTTTTTGTGATTTTAATTAATATTATTTTTAAAAAAATACTAGCATTAATAATAAGAATACAAAAACATGGCACATAACAAAAAATCCCAAAAGAGAGAGAAAAACAAATTGACAATAATTGCGACACTGATGAATTCATAAACAAACCAAAGAGGCATCACATTGGCCAAACCATTAAAAATTACATACTAGCCTCGTCATTATCAAACCAACTTAACGATGAATTCTAGTTAACCAATAAACCACTACCAATAGCCTCAAGAGACCCACAACATCAATAACGCACAAAAGGTAAGTCTAAGATAATTTATCCTCCTCATCATCATCTCAAATTCCATTCTGTAAATATCATTATTATACTCTATCATAATTAAGTCATTCGAGAACGATTTTTAATAGATCTAATAACACCCTTATTTTTACAAATCTTACATATACATTAGAACATAACTAAAAAAAACTAAAATCACCACTAATTTTAGAAAAAATAGAATACACAAAACAAAAACAAAAAAAATATGAACAAAAACTATGATAACGTAGACTTGAAGGTAGCGAATGAAACAAAAAATTGGTTTGAAAAATTGAACGGTTATGATTTTTTTTATGAAAATAAAAAAGCATTGACAACTTTAATCTAATACAAACGTTCAATAACCCCGTAATATTAAAATCATAAGATAAGAAAGCACTAGCCTCTCCCCCCTAAGTTCCTTCACTTTTTTGTTATGCAAGCAATGACATATCCCTTGCTAGGCAAGCAGGGATTGGCTAGGCGGCTACACATCAGGGCATCTTTGCTCACCCTAATAGTCTGCCAGCTAAGATTATCAGTGTGAGTCTCCTCTCACCCTCATAATTGGCAATGAGATCTGATCAGCTTAGATGGCTCTTAATCTCTCGTTTCAACCTTGGAATAAATAACTTCTTGAACATTGCCTTGTACAAGATTTTAACCCAGTTTGCTCGTAATCCTTGTTTCCTTCAATGAGATGTTATCTTTGATTAAAAAAGATAAGTGTGTTTTTAAATCAATAATTTGATAAAAATGATCCGTGGCTTCTAAATCAAGTAATGTATGAAATGATAATAAGCAATAGAGTCACTTATTAGATGGAATAACATAAAAGGGAAAAAGATTTGGTAAAAATTGAAAAGATATGAATTTGTCAAGGCATTTATCACTGGTCTATAAAGATGAAGTTGTCCACTATCCTGAATTGGCATTACCAAATTTGGATTACTCATTAAAATCATTTCTTTGTTCTTTAATGAAATTAAGGTTGTAATAATTTAGCTTAAATTTTACTTTAAATGTTTCATTTTTTTAATGATAAATGACAAATTCATTTTAATTTCACCTAGATTGTTTTAATTTATAAATCGAGATGGTTAGGTTCAAGCCGAATCTATATACGATATTAATATATTTTATGTTCATGTAAGTTCAGTCCAGTCTAAAATATAAATTTCGAATTTTGGCAAAAACTATACATATTTATAAAGGCTTTCAAAAAAAACCGTGAATAAGTACTTTTAAAAGTTTGTTTGAATATTTATGTATTTGGTATTATTGTCAACTGTTAATTTTGACAAGTTCATGTTAGACATGATATTATAAAGTAAAAAAATTATTAAATAATATTCAAAATTACTAATATTATGATACTTCAATAAAATTATAAGAGAATAATTTTGTTAGATTTGTAAAATAAATCTGAAATAAAAATTAATAAACCAGGATCTATCATGTCAAATCATCAAGAATAAATTACGAACAAATCAAGAACAAAACTAGATGCGGAAGTATACATGAATCCATGAATTTCTTGAAGTTTTACCAAATCTTGGGGATTTGATCTTCCAAATTAGCATACAAGAAATTCAGAGAATATCTGCTTTTTCTTTTCTAATGATGGGATATTAGAAAAGATATCTTGTGTATAATTTGAGGACTATAACCTTAATATTTATAAAATTGGCATATTAATTCTAATCAAATTCTAATTAGCCCATCATTAATCAGAATTTGATTAGAATTTAATTACTAGAGTATCTACATATATTTGACCCATACTTTATTTAATAATTAAAGCCCAACAAAATTTTAACCAAATTAGATTACTTTTAATTTGGGCTAACCTATTATGATAGTAAATAATAACATGTAATTACCCTTATTATATATGTGATGTCCATATTTTCCAACAATTTATTGTCACTCATTATCAATATACTTAGATTTATGAAATATAAATATTAAATACTTTTAATCAATCATTATAGATTTTTATAAAAATTACTTTAACAATGTAAATTATAATACATGACAAATTCAAATACATAATCTTATATATTTAAAATAAATTTTAAAATAGAAATAATTGCATACTCAATATAAATAATAATAATAAACATTGAATGAAAAATTAAGATTAAAAATATCATTTTAACTCAAAAAGTGTGTTTTTAAAAAAAAAACAACAATTTTTCAGAACCACTTTTATTTTCAAAAGTTATCTATTTAGTTTCATAGTGTTTTGATTTAAAACACATTTTTTAAATTCAACAATAAATGTAATGCGCTCATAAATTTTAATTTTTTTTAAAAAAATTATTCTACTTTCAATTTAATAAGTTTATTTTTTTATTAAAATTTTAAATATAGAAAACATTTTGTTTAACATTTGTATTATAATATTATACATATTATAAATTTAATTTTTATGCCTATATAATATATAAATAAAAGAAGCTAATATAATACATAATTAGAAAACAAATACAAAATAATTAACTTTCGCGGTAAAGAATTATAGAAGTATCTATATTTAGGGACAGATTGCATTTCAACCCTTTTATTTAAAAAATAGATAAACTATTCTTTATATATTTTGAAACATGCAAATTATCTCGTCCATTAAATTTTATCTGTTAAATGATGATGTGGAACATTAAGTATATACTAAAATTAAAAATTTTTATAGTTAAACTTTGAAAATGGTCGCCCAACTATGCTTTTCGTTCTATTTTGGCCACCTGACTATTAATTTTTCCAATTTAATCACTAAACTTTTTTAAATTAAATATGTTAGTCACTTTTTGAGCTGAAGTGGGCTTTTTTATTGGTCCAGTAACAAAATTAGCCCTTTAATGTTTACAATTTGTATTAATTTGATCCTAAATATAAAAAATTCAACAAATTTAGCCCTAAATGTTTACAAAATTTTAGTTCTAATTTTAAAATATTCAATAAATTTGGCCCTCAACATTTACAATATCTGCCAATTTAGTCTTAACTCTAAAAATTAAAAAATTTATTATTTTTTTTAAATTCATTTTTAACCCTTTATAACCCATCAACTAAATTAAAAAATTTATAATTTTTTTAAATTCATTTTTAACCCTTTATAACCCATCAACTAAATTTAAAAATTTTTAATTTTTTTAAATTCATTTTTAACTCTTTATAACCTATCAACTAACTCATGTGAGGTATTAAAATAAGTAAAAGATTATCATATTTCAAGTCTCTTGCAACAATTTCTTCTACTAAAATTTAAGCTTCACTATGGGCCAAACCAATTAATTTGGAACCTAGCTAAAATAATTGGTTGCATTACAACCTGAACATATAATGTTTTCAATACATTTATTTTCTTTTGGATCTTTTTTTATTTTGTGTGTGTTCTATTTCAACTTTTCAAAGTTTTTTTTTTTTGCAAGCGACTTGAAAGAAGGTACTCTATTTCTTATTTTAATATCTCACATGGGTTAGCCGATGGTTATAAATAGCTAAAAATGATTTTTTTTAAATAATTTTTTAGAATTAGGACTAAATTGATAGATTTTGTAAATGTTGAAGGCCAAATTTATTTAATTTTTTAGAATAAGAAAAAAATAACAAATTTTGTAAACATTGAAAGCTAAATTTGTTGAATTTTTTATATTTAGGATCAAATTAATAGAATGTGTAAATATTAGAGGGGTAATTTTGTTACTAGACCAATAAAAAACCCACATCAGCTTAGAATAACTAAAATATTTAATTTTGAACATTTTAGCGACTAAATTAAAAAAATTATTAGTTGGGTGGCCAAAATAGAATGGAAGATATAGTTGGATGACCATTTTTATAGTTTACGCATAAAAAATAATTTTCAATATGGATTTGACATTTCACACCATCATTTAATAGATAAAATGTAACGAATGAGCTAATTTGCACGTTTCAAAATGTATAATGGCTAATTTGCATATTTTTTAATTGAGAAGTCAAAATACAATTTACACCTAAATATAGGGGTTTCCGTGTTTCTTTTACCATCTTTCACTTTAAATATTAAAATCTAATATCAACACATATTTTATATCAGCCGTCTCACCAAGTAATAAGTTATTTATCTTAGCCATAATGACTATTTGGCCTCTAATTTTACAAAAACAAAATTAACTCTCTATTTAATTTTTCACCTCTTTTAGTCCTTAAAACTTTCATTTTTTTTGTTAAGTCACCCTAAAATTGATGGGTAAGTTCATGTTTGTTTCTTTGTTAACATGGCATTTACATCGATTACTACATGAATGCCTTGTCATAAATTAACTAATTTTTTTTAAAATTAAGAAAAATATAAAAATATATATCTTTAAATATTTTTAATTTTAATAAATTAATTAATTGCTAATAGGCATGCACGTGGACTACCACGTAGATGCTATGTCAGCAAAGTTAACAACGTTAACTTTTCGATCCATTTTAAGGTGATTTGACAAACAATGCAAGTTTAAGAGCTAAAAGAAGCACAAAAAAAAAGACAGCTAAATGACTTTTTTTAGAAAGTTAGAAGGCCAAATAAGTCATTATGCCTTTTTCATATACATACAATTCAATTAAAGGTTAAATCATTATTTAGGGCTTAAACTTGGTAATTGCTCTTATATTGGGGCCTAAACTTTTTTTTGTCCAAGTTAGCCCTAGAACTTGATAATTGTTCCCACACTGAGACATAAATTTTTTTTGTCCAAGTCAGTCCCTGGTATTTCCTTAAAAACCCTAAAGTTTAGGCTCGATGTGTAAATCATTGTCAAGTTCAAGGACTAACTAAGATAAAAAAAAAGTTTAGGTCCTAATGTGGGAGCAATTGCCTAATTTAAGCCCTAATGTGGGAACAACTGCTAAGTTCAAAAACTAACTTGAACAAAAAAGAAAATTCAGGATCCAAATAGTGATTTAACCAATGTACTTTTTAAAAATTTGAAATTTAGTCCCTATACTTTTATTTATAGAACTTGCAACATATTTTCAAAGAGTGCATAGACTTATAACATATTTTGACCTTGTTTTTACCTTTAAGTCAAAATAGTGACGTTAGACATGAAACTTCAAAGTGATATAAGACCTGAAATCAATAGGCATTAACTAATCCCCTCGTCTTAGATGCTCTTCAAAGAGGTAAACGGCTGGCCATGAAATGTATTTCATTTCCATTAGCAAAGATCGAACCCTCAACCTTATGATTAAGGGATGAGTTGAGCAACCACCACACCACATTTCACAATTAAGTTAATTTTTAATTCTAAACTTTATAGGTTGAGGTTATTTTAGTTTAGGTGATTTTGGTTTCGTGTTATTAGTGTTTATATTTAAGTTAAGCTATTATGAGTTTTAATCATTTTGAATTCTAGTCAAATTAAGTACATATCATTTTTAATTACTAGTTTGGGTACATATTGTTTGGGGTCTGGGTTAATTTGGATTCAATTCAAATTGATCCAGGTTTCAAGTTGAACAAGTTTCAATTATTGATATTTTATGTTCAAATTAGATTGAGTTGAACTTAAGTTTGGATTGAACTTTCAAATGACAAATCTATTAGTTAGGGGGTGTTTGTTTTACGTAATGAAAGATTACCAATGATAATAGGACCATTGAAATATAAATTTGCTTAGGGATGTTTGGTTTGTAGAATTTTACGTTCTTAATAGGTTAAATTCTACTATTAGACTTTGTACTTTACGAAAGTTATGAATTTAGTCATTGTACTTTAATTTAATCAAATTTAGTCCTTGTATTTTTCAAATTAGTCAGTTTTAGTCCATGCATTTAAATTTGTTTGGTTAAATTCAATTACTAGTCCTTTACTATGCATACAATTGTACATTTAGTCCATAATTTCCAATTGGATTATTCTAAGTCCCTATACTGTTTGAAATTTGAAATTTTAATTTTGATGCAAATAACAGTTGTTAACCCATTAATTGAATTTTTAATGAGTAATATGTGAAAATAACAAGCTGACTTGTCATACCGTATTTTGGAAATAGTATAACTTAATTTAATGAATTTAATAATTATCATTTGGTAAGAACTGAAATTTTAATATTTGAAAAATACAGGGACTACAAATGGCTAAATTAAAGTACATAAACTAAATTCGTATCTTTCCTGAAGTATATGAATTAACAGTAGAATTTAACATTTCTAATAATAATGCAAGATTTTGGAAATTTGATTACCATGTTAGGACATCAAACATTCCTTTAACCAGTATCTCATATTCCCAATAGTGTAAATATTTTGAAATATGAAAGATAATCTCAATATCATCTCTTTCTTACATAATCTTACGTTCCTAACACAATCTAAAATTTTGGACAATTTTATCATGTGTTTTTTTTATTTTAAACAATTTTTTTGAAAGGTAAATTCATTAATTCATTCAATGAATAGAACCATACAATTCAGAGAAAAAAATAGCAAACACCTGTCGTAGATGGTGAAGGACAAGCTCCACCAACACAATAAAGGCTTTAGCCTCAGCATAAATAGAACATTATGACACGTTGGGAATTGGCTTTGTCACAACTCAAGCACGACATATCTGGAGTGATTGCAAGCACTTAATACGATAAGGAAATTAACCCTGGATGGTCCAAAGCAACGAGAAAAAATTGACAAAAGAATCGAGCATTCACCAAACTAGAGAATATGACAACTGTAACACCCCTAACTCGTATTCGTCACCGGAATAAGGTTACAGAGCATTACTGTTCAAACAGAACTTTAAATCATTCAATTCATACATTAATGCCAACATAATCTAATTACATTTAGTTACACTCATAACATCCCTTATTCGAGCCCTCGATGCCCTAAAAATACATTAGAAACAATCCGAGGCTAAATTGAAAACATTTGGAAAGTTTAAGAAAACGTTAAAAAAATTGGACTACAGGGGTCACACAGCCATGTGGCCGGACGGTGTAACTCACACGGCTAAGACACACGCCCGTATGGCCGAACAGTGTGACTTACATGGCTGAGACACATGCCCATGTTTTTAGGCCGTGTAACCTTCGAAATAGGGACACACGACCGTGTCCCAGCCCGTATAGCTCTTTGAGTTGGGTCACATGGCCAAGTCACACTCCCGTGTGCTAGGCTGTGTAAAACTCGTAATAGCTTTACACGCCCGTGTGCCAAGCCGTGAGCTAGGCCGTGTAACTGCCTGACTTGAGAGCCTTAAACCTATAAGGGACACACGGTCGTGTCACATGGCTGTGTGTCACACATTGCTAAGTCACACGCCTGTGTCTCAGGCCGTGTGGACCTAAAATGAACATTGAACAACAAGTTTACCATTTCAAGCTTACTTGGATTCTAAGTAAACCATTTACCAACTGAAACACCTATTCAAGGTGACATTAATCAAGCCAAAAACATACCAAATCAACCTATTAAATGCCTAACCAATGTACCCTCATTGGTACCACAAGTATATACAATTGTACATCAAAATAAAACCTCAAGCACAACCTATTAATTTATCAAATCAACACTTAACCAATGTACTACCATATGTACCTCAAATACACATATCATTAACACATACCATTTCTTTTTGCATTGAAACATCTAACTCATTCATATGTATCTTATAGTTTAACAATATGTACATAAGTCTTACTTAACATTATACACATCCAAAACATTTATAATGACATATACACCTAATACATGCCATATAATTTGAAAAGTACATTCCAAAAACTATCGAAATTAAGTTGGATGGTGTGCCTTGAGCGTCGATCCGGTCGTCCAACCTTCCGAGTATCTACAAGAACATCAAATAACACAAGTAAGTTCAACGTATTTAAACAATAAATCTTACCGAAATAATTACAATAATTCAAACATTAACTATTCAACCACAAAGGTTTCCTGTCATCCACAATCTCAATCGATAAATCAGATGCGTTCAATTTAATACTTAAATGTATTACAAATCCATCAAATTCATTAAATAAATTACCTTACCAAGATTTTCAATTTGAAGAACGACTTACGGATAGGAGCACATTGTCAGTCCAACCATAACACGCCAGATGTTCATACGAGCCAATTCCTGCAAAACACACCAAATGCTCATACGAGCCAGTCCAACGGAAACATGCCAATGCTCATAAGAGTTAGGCCAACCAAAACACACCAATCAGATAGTATAAGACGAGAGTTTGTAACAAATGTTGAATCTCAATTTACTCAAAAAATATATATACATCCTTCCAAAACCATCTCCACTCCAACTCCCCCACAACACATCATATCACGACTGTACTTTATCCCGCATTTAAACCAATTCGAACATCAAATTCAAGAACAAATCTCAAATAATCATTCATTATCAATAATTGAATACATATATATATATAGTATCATGTTATACTATTCAAAAATTCATATAGATGTTAAATTTTAAACCATACGAACTTACCTGGACTGAATTGTAGTAGTTGCTAAAGTTCAGGGACTATTCCCTAATTTTTCCTTTTCCACGAATATCTACAAGATCTTGATCTAAAATATAAAATTTCTCAATTATAAGCTTTTATTTCACATTTCAATCTACTTTACATTTAATACCCTTTTATTTTTCAAAATTACACAATTACCCTAAACTTTTACAATTTATGCAATTTAGTCTCTTAACCTGAAATTCATCAAATTAACCATTTTTCTAAATTAAATATTCCATCCAAATATACTAGGCCCTTAAACAGTCTCTAATGAAAATTAAATTTACTATCAAACCCTAAATTTTTGACATTTTTACAATTTAATCCTAAAATCAAAATCTAACAAAAATCACTTTACAAAATCATAAAACAACACAATCAAAGCTCCAAATACATGGTATTCATCATAAACATTCAAAATTCATCAATGGAAACTTCAAAAATTTTTAATAGAATAAAAAATGAAGGTATGGGCTAGTTAGATTTAGTTGCAACGATCTCAAAAACATAAAAATGACAAGAAACAAGCTTAAAAATCACTCACATGCAAAGAATTTGTGCTTGGCCGATTCTCCCAAGCTAAACATCCATGGCATTCGGTAATCACAAGCAAAAATTAAAGAAGATGATGACAATTTCATATTTGTTTTATTTTTAATTTTAACCTAATTACCATTCTGCTATTAAAATCACATTATTTTATTATTTTCTTTTGTTTAGCCATCCAACTAAGTTAGTTAGGGCTAATTTACCACTAAGTCCTTCATCATTTAACATTCAAGCTATTTAATCAACTAAATGCAATAATTACCAAGTTTTGCACCTTTTACAAATTACTTATTTTTCTTTAATTAGCCATCTAAACGTTAATATTTCTGAATCAAATTTTAATATGACTCAAATGAATCTATAAATATTCTAAAAATAATATTTATGAGTCGATACGATGGAAGTTTGTGGTCTCGGACTACTATTTTGTCACCATTGAAAATCAGACTGTTACAACAACAAAATCATCCCTAAAATCACTTGTAAAACTAAGATTACATGTATAAGTAAGACTAAAAAACGTGCTACAATAGCAAAAAAAAATCTAAAACTGAAGACTTATTAAACAATGGAAAAACAAACAAAAAAACATATAAAACTTAAGACAACATGGGTCCAAATCGACATGTGAAATCATTTATTATTCTAAATACTCTCAAAACATAAACATATTATGAAATTAACGAAGAGCCACCCACTTTTCAAGAAAAACTACTGGTGATAGGTAAAGTTTTAGCGAACGACAAGCACCGTCATTTGTCCATCACAACTTATGAAAACAACAAAGATACCTACAAAATAAATCTGTAAAATAAAATAAGAGAAAACATGTGTAGTGAATGAGAAGAAGAAAGAAAGAAAGTGTTGATGGAAGAAGAAAAATGTGGGCGATAGCTAGTCTAGAGGTTGACACTACTACTGAGCAAAACAAAAGATAAAAAGAAAAAAGTTTTTAACAATTTTATTTTTTAAATACAAATAAAATATAAATCTAATTTTAAAAAAATATTTTTTCATGAAAAATAATTATTTCCCTAGCAAAAGTCAAGTGTAATTCTATTCTAATTTTATTAGTGTTTTTCAAGCACATGTAAAAATTTAATATAAATATTTAATACATGTGAATTATTTTTTTGAAAATTTTGGTTTCATTCCTATTTTCATAATAAAAGGCACCAAAATTTTAATATATTCTCACTTGTTACATTATTTTATCTGATTTATTTAATTAGAATATAAAATTTAATTAAAGTTTGATGAAATCAAACACTAGGACAACTAGCAAGGAGATGAAATAAATGTAAAGTTCAAATTTTGAAGTTTTAATAGTTGGGAGAATGGCTCAAGCAAGAATTTTTTGATCAGAAACATGGGTTTTTTACTAATATAGTCCAAAATAATAATAAAACACCAAAATGGTACAACCCAAAATTTATGTACCAAAATGGTACATCCAGGGTGGTGCTGCCCATGGCAGTAGCGTGACCACCCTGGTATCTGACGCAAATAGTAAAAAAAAGCATAAACAGAAAAAAAGCTGAAAAAGTAAAAAAAAAGCTAAAAAATAAAAAAAAGGTTACAGGCGGTACAGATGGAGGCTCTGCAGCAGGTGGCACTGGTGGTGGGCCTGCCACAGGCCGTACCGATGGTGTCGGTGGCAGAGGCGGCACCGACGATTAGACCCCTCATGCAGGGGTTTTGTTTTTCTTTGTTTAGGGACCATAGAGTTGATTTCGTAAAGAAAGAAGGAGAAGAAGAAAAGAAGAGAAGAAGAAGGAGATGGAGGCGTGTAACGCCCCAAAAATCCTGGAACCTAAAAATCCCGAAATCTTGAATTTTATTTTTTGTGCTTAGCAATTCTAGTTAAGTGTTAGTTACGCAATAGTAGGTCTTGGTCAAGGTTTGAGTTTGAATCTAAGGGTAGAAGAAATTATAGTTTAATAATTTAAAGGACCTCGTCAGCAAGTAGTTAGGCTTTTAAATAAAAATAAGGGAAAATGGCATTAAAAAGCCTTGTGGAAGAGTGGCAAAGTGACGCCACTTAAAGTGTAGGAAGGTGGCGTTAGTAGCTAGTAAGGAGATCCAAGGCTCAAATCCTAGCTTAGTGTTTTTAGAAGTTTAATTTTAGCCTTCTAGAAGGTTGGAAGTGGCGTGAAGATGGACTCCAATGGGAGTGTTCAAAAAAGAAAATTAAGGAAAGGATCAAGGGGTTATCAGGGAGAAAAATGAGGAGATGAGAAGGGGGAAGAGATGGAGCCGAATGGGGAATTGAGGGCCGGGCAATTCGACTATAGGGGCTATAAATAAGTGCCGAATGCAGGGTTGCCAGGCTAATGCCAAATTTCCTTCACCCTGTTACCGGAAACCCTTTTCCCTAAAAGCCAAAAACCCTTTTGTTTTACTCTCTTTTCTTTGTGCCGATTTTTATTCTTTCTCTACACAATTTTCTTTGTTTCGCTTAGCCGATTCCTTCTTCTACTCTTCTTCTTTAATCTGTACCAAATAAACCTTATTCACCATACTAAGTTTGAAAGCCGAAAAGCCAAATCTTACAAGGGCCAAATACTCTTCGACCGAATCTAGTGTAAGTGTTTATTCTTCCAATCAGTTTTGATAAGAATCTATTACGTTGTTCTTTTCTCACTCTTTCTAATCAATTGTGGTAAGGATTTAGTATCGGATCTCAGATCTTAGCTCTCTGCCAAAATTGTTCTTTAGGTGTTTGCGGTTTTGGTAAGTATTCCTCTCCCATTGGCTAAGGTAGCCGAATGTTCATAGTTAAGGTAAGAGGACTTGTGTTGGATATGAGTCACCTATTATTCTGGTTTTAATAGTTAAGATTGGTGCAAATCTAGGAGTTGATCATGGTTAGTGATTTAAGAAGGGGCTGTTATACTTATCGCGCAAGGTAAGGTTAAGGTGAGGTTTCTGTTTTAGTAAAGATATGTATTAAGCATGAGATTAATTGAAGGGTGATATCATTTGTAGGTTGGTGACTAAGGGAATCGTAGCACGTTTGCTTACCAAGTGTGTACATACACTGCACACACAAGTAGATCGGCAAAAGTCCAAATGTCGAAAAGTCGAAAGTTTAGCTACGATAGTCTTGCGAGTGCGCGAACACTCTTAAGGGGGAAACCGATAGGTTGCTTGAGGCCCATGGGCGATTCCATTAACTTAGGCTGTGATCTGGCCAACCGGGCCAGAATGGGCTAAATGGGCCCGATGGGCTGTTGGGCCCATAATAAGCAAAATTTGATAATTGATGCTGTGTGATAGAAAATTTGTGTGTGAGCATGAATATAAGGTGATTTAGGCCTAACAGGCTATATAAAGGTGATTTGGGCCTAATGGGCCATATGAATATGAATTGGGCCTAATAGGCCATATAAATGAGATTGGGCCAAGTGGGTCATATGCATGTATGTAGGGGTTTTAGGCCTAGTATATGATAACTACATAAAACCTAATTAATATATTGCGACCGTGGACAAGTCATAGGGTTAAGGTGTGGCAACGGGTATATGCATGTTTAGGATTGAATCTAGGGAGAGCTTGGTACTTAAACGGTCTTAATGACTCACCTCCTCTTCCCTGAAATCCTACTTGGTGCATAGTATTCGTTCATCTTAGCTCGCGGGATTTGTTATCAGGCAGAGGTAAGTGAAAACCGTATTAAAGAGAAAATTATCGAAATGCCCCTAAGTACAAAAATGACCAAAATACCACTAGGTGTTGAATGTAAGATTATGGATGTAAGACGCATATCTGCTGCATACATATGATATCCTGCTTAAGTTGCATGTGGGTTTGGAATTATGGAACGGAGGAAGTATATGAGGATCGCATGGTTGCTTGATAATCGTGGATCCACCGACGGCTTTAAGCCCAATATGTGAATGAAGGTAGTTTCGCAACTGGGCTACCATTGATGTATCGGTTGGGTGGGTCGATATTTATATCCCCACATAATGTGACGTGGGACAGAGCTGGTGTGTAGCGGATGGATTATTGGGATAGGATTGCATTGCATTGCATGTTTGATGTATGGTGTTTATTAAATGCTTGTTGCTCGTCGAGGGTTGTACACACTGAGTTTGCGAAAACTCACCCCCTCTTTTATTCTATTTTCAGCTGATGCTCAGTAGAAGGTTCAATGTTTGGAGGGACTCTAGGTGGCTAGCTAGCAAGACAACATAAACTTGTGTTTTGTTTTGTTTTTTTGTAAGCATACGGGATTCTATTTTATTAAGTACTTTTCAGTTCAGATTGTAATAAGGCTTCCTTTTTATGATTATTGGGTTATTATTTTTATGCGATGTAATTATGAGAGGTTAAACATGGTTTCTTAAATTATAGCATGTTATTCTATGTTTCCGCAACTAAATTTTTAAATGATAAGTTTTATTAAATTAAATGTTTTAAACAAAGCTTTCGCAACTGGAAGAGAGTTTTCATAAGTTAACTAAGGTTTCATATCTTGAGGAAGGGTTTTCAATGAAAACAAGGTTTTCGTTAAAACACTTCAATGTGACACGCCAGATTCGGCCATAACGTCCGGGCCAGGTTTGAGGTGTTATATTTAGGGTATCAGAGCCCAGGTTGCAAAACACGGGCTGTGAAGTGGGCCTTATTACTTGATTTCTTTTTTACGTTTTAAAAATATATATACATTTTTGAGTGAATTGCAAGGTTTTAAAAAGGAAGCCTTGCTGAGCGGCACACCGAGTCTCCGACATTGAACCAAGTAAGTTTTTTTATTCTTAAAAATGTTTAAATTGTTGTATAGTAGATAGTTAGAGGGCTACTCTAGATGATTAGGTAGAATGAAACTGAAGCCCGTAGGATCTTAAAACTATAGAGGATTTTCAGAAACAATCTTTTTTTTAAAATACTTTCATAAAATATCAGGTTAATTATTGAACTAACTAAAACTTCATAAAATTTTTCATCCAGAAAATATGTGAATCGACGATAAGTGCTAGAAGAGGTGTGAAAGGCCGTGGCCGAGGCCGCAGAGTGTTAGGGTTGAATCGTCAACATCAAGCCTTACGCCTGATGTTGGAGTAGAAGAGGCTCCACCTTCACTAGTAGCTGGAACTGGGCCGTATGATCGGGCCGCAGGAGAATGTGCATTGTCGCAAGCAATGCCAAAGATTTTGGAGAGGGTCGCTGGGCCCAATAATGGCACGGGAAATTAGGGGTCCATTCCGGAGTGACTTCGATCAAATAGGGCTGAGATTTTTAAGGGAGCCACACGTGGCTGAATATTGGTTGGAGGCCAGGAAAAGGATAATGGTAATGGAGGACCTGGACTACTCACCAGAATAAAAGTTAAAAGGAGCCGTGTCACTACTTAGGGAAAAAGCCTACCAGTGGTAGCTGACGGTGAAAGAGGGCACCTAACTGGAGCGGGTCACTTGGGAGTTTTTCAAAGCTGCATTCCAAGAGAAGTATATGGGTGCAAGCTATGTGGATGCTAGAAGAAAAGAGTTCCTAAACTTGACCCAAGGAAACAAATCGATGGCGGAGTATGAGGCAGAGTTTCTACGCCTTAGTAGGTATGCAAGAGTAATGGTGGCAACAGACTATGAGCGTTGCGTTAGGTTTGGGGACGGACTGAGAGATAGCCTTATGGTATTAATAGCTTCACAAAGGGAGTGAGTTTTTTCGGAGTTGGTGGAGAAAGCAAAGATTGCGAAGGAGGTAAAGCACATTGAGTGCTTAAATCGGGAGAAAGAAAAGGGTAAGAATAAGAGGGAGGCTGAGACCCTAGTTGTTGGACAGAGGCCTAGGGCTAGGGCCAGAAATAACAGGCTAGTTAGAGCAGGGCCCCCTACTGCTAATCTAGGGGTGCCACCTTGTGCTAATTGTGGGAGAAGCCACAGAGGCGAGTGTGGAAAGAAGATGGGAGCTTGTTTCACTTATGGGTCTATGGAGCATAGGATTAAGGATTGCCCCCAAATGCTAGGTCGAGAGCCAGTAGTGGGCCAAGGTGGTGCTCAGACACCAAGGGGTGGTCAGCTACCGCCAAGGGTTCGTGGGTAGGCCTGGGGCGATAACGGTAATGGAAGAAGACGTGGAGCACTAGGCAAAAATGCAGGCCATCCTGAGGCGAGACAGCCAGCTTTGGTTTATGCTGTTCGTCACCGAGAAGACAAGGATGCCCCAGATGTGATAACGGGTATGTTCTTTATATATGAGTTACCTTACACAGCATTGATTGATATTGGATCGACGCATTCATATGTTGCATGAAATATGACTGAATCTTTGGGTGATATGTTTGAAATTATTGCAAATGAGATGACTGTGATAAGTCCGTTAGGGCAGTCAGTAGAAGTGAATATGTTGTTTAGAGAGGTACCCTTAATAGTCTAAGGGGTTACCTTTTTAGTGGATTTGATGGAGCTGCTATTTAGCGAGTTTGACTTAATCTTGGGTATGGATTGACTGGTGAAGCACCGAGCCACCTTGGATTGCACTGCAAAGCAAATGGTGTTAAGAACGGTGGAGGATAAGGAGGTGGTGGTGATTGGTGAATGCCGGAACTATCTATCGAATGTGATTTCAGTGTTAAGGGCTGAGAAGTTAGTACAAAAGAGATGCGAAGCCTTTTTGGCTTATATTAGTAATAAAGAGGCAAAGAGCCCTACTGTTAAAGAGTTGAGAATAGTTAGGGAATTTTTGGATGTTTTTCCCGGGAGCTGCTTGGGTTGCCACCCAGCAGAGAAGTGGAATTTGGAATCGAGTTGTTATCTGGGACGGCTCTGGTGTCTATCGCTCCTTATCGGATGACACTAAATGAGTTGGTGGAACTTAAAGTACAGATTCAGTAATTGTTGGATCGATGATTCATACTACCAAGTGTGTCTCCATGGGGAGCACTGGTGTTATTCGTGAAGAAGAAGGATGGAACCTTGCGAATGTGCATCGACTATCAATAGTTAAACAAGTTAACTATTCAAAATAAGTACCTCTGCCGAGAATCGATGATCTTTTTTATCAATTTAAGAGAGCATCCATTTTCTCGAAGATTGATCTACGTTCGGGATATCACCAATTAAGGGTTAAGGAGGCAGATGTTCATAAGACAGCTTTCAGGACTCGTTATGGGCACTACAAGTTCTTGGTAATGCCATTCGGGCTGACGAACGCACCTGCCGCTTTCATGGATCTCATGAATTGGGTTTTCCAACCCTACTTAGATCAGTTAGTGGTAGTCTTTATAGATGACATCTTGGTGTACTCAAGGGATGAGGATGAGCATGTTGCGCACTTAAGGATTGTGTTGTAGACTTTGAGGGAGAAACAGCTGTATGCCAAATTCAGTAAGTGCGAATTTTGGCTAAGGGAGGTTACTTTTCTAGGACATGTGCTGTCAGCTGAAGGGATTAAGGTGGATCCCCGGAAAATCAAGGCAGTGTTAGAATGGAAAACACTCAAGTCAGTATCGGAAATTTGAAGGTTTTTGGGCTTGGCAGGATACTATAGGCAGTTTGTTGAGGGCTTTTCAGTAATTGCTGTACCTTTAACTAAATTGTTGAGGAAGGGGGTACCGTTTGTTTGGATGAACAAGCAGTAAGAGAGTTTTGGAAAACTTAAGAAAGTTTTAACGGAGGCCCCTCTGTTGATTCAGCCAGTGCCTGGGAAGGAGTTTACGGTTTATAGTGACGCGTCGTATGTGGGCTTAGGATGTATATTGATGCAAGAAGGAAATGTGGTTATGTATGCGTCACGACAACTTAAGACTTACGAGGTGAATTACCCAACCCATGATTTGGAGCTAGCTGCGGTGGTTTTCGCACTAAAGATATGGAGGCATTACTTATACGGGGAGAAGTGCGTAATTTATTTGGACCACAAAACTTTGAAGCACCTCCTTATCCAAAAGGAGCTAAACCTTAGGCAGTGTAGGTGGGTGGAATTATTGAAGGATTATGATTGCACGATTGAATACCACTCTGGTAAAGCAAATGTGGTAGCCGGCGTGTTGAGTCATAGGGCTAATTTAGACTTGAGAGCTATACTCGCCCATTTAAGCTTGTTGGATGATGGTAGCTTGCTAGCTGAGCTTCAAGTAAAGTCGGTGTAGGTCGAGCAAATAAGGAGTAAGCAATTAGTGGATTAGATTTTGAGTGCTCGTTTTAAACAAGTGGAGAGTGGGGAGACATCAGATTTTGGGATAAATAGTAAAGGAGTATTGTGTTTCTGTGGGAGAATGTGTATATCAAAGGACGATGATCTAAGGCAGTCCATTCTGCGGGAAGCACATAGCGATCTCTATGCTATTCATCCTGGCAGAAACAAGATGTATCGTTATTTGCGTGAGCTTTATTAGTGGCCTGAACCTAAGCGCGAGGCTATGGAGTTCGTAGGTAAAAGCTTGGTTTGTCAAAAGGTGAAGGTAGAACATCAGTTGCCCTCAGGGTTGCTTCAGCCAGTAAAGATTCCACTCTGGAAGTGGGAAAGGATAACTATGGACTTTGTTAGTGGGCTACCCTTGACGCTTGCTAGGAAAGACTCGATATTGATTATAGTGGATCGATTAACCAAGTCTACCTATTTTATATCGGTTCGCACCAACTACTCATTGCAAAAGCTGGTTAGGCTGTATGTGGCAGAGATTGTAAGATTTCATGGAGTGCCAGTATCCATAATATCTGATAGGGACCCACGTTTCACTTCGCGATTTTCGAAGAAGCTGTATGAAGCGTTGGGTACTAGGTTGAACTTCAGTACGGCATTCCACCCTCAAACTGATGGACAGTCAAAAAGGGTGATCCAAGTATTGGAAGATATGTTGAGGGGATGTGTGATTGAGTTCTGAGGTAGCTAGGAAGACTATTTGCCGTTAGCTGAATTCACATACAATAATAGCTATCAAGCAAGCATTAGGATGGCTCCATGAAGCATTGTATGGCGAAGGTGTCGAACTCCAACATGTTGGACGGAGTTGGACGAACGAAGAGTTTTGGGCCCTGAGTTAGTAGTAGATACTGAGGAGAAGGTGACATTGATTCGAGATCGGTTGAAGGAGGCCTCGAATTGGCAGAAGTCGTATGCTGACCTTAAGCATCAAGAAATAGAGTTTGCAGTGGGGGACTTAGTTTTCCTTAAGGTCTCTCCTTGGAAGAAGGTATTAAGGTTTGGACGGAAGGGTAAGCTAAGCCTAAGGTTCATTGGGCCATATTGGTTTATAAGGCGGATTGGGCCAATCGCTTATTAGCTAGAATTACCTCATGAACTGAGCCAGATCCACAACTTGTTCCATGTTTCCATGCTGAGGCAGTATCACTCGGATCCTTCACATGTTGTGGCGGTTGAGGAAATCGAGGTCAGGCCAGACCTAACTTTCAAGGAAGAGCCCATACAAATAATTGGTCGAGATGTCAAAGAACTGAGAAGGAAGTCCGTTCCATTAGTCAAAGTGCTTTGGTGGAATCACAAGGCTGAGGAGTCTACTTGGGAACCTAAAGAAGTGATACGATATCAATATCCTCAACTGTTTAAATCAGGTAAAATTTTGAGGACGAAATTTCTTTTAGGGGGTAGAGTTGTAACGCCCCAAAAATCTCGGAACCCAAAAATCCCGAAATCTTGATTTTTTTTTTTGTGCTTAGCAATTCTAGTTAAGTGTTAGTTACGCGATAGTAGGTCTTGGTCAAGGTTTGAGTTCGAATCTAGGGGTAGAAGAAATTATAATTTAATAATTAAAAGGACCTTGTTGGCAAGTAGTTGGGCTTTTAAATAAAGATAAGGGAAAATGGCATCAAAAAGCCTTGTGGAAGAGAGGCTAAGTGATGCCACTTAGAGTGTAAGGAGGTGGCGTTAGTAGCTAGCAAAGAGATCCAAGATTCGAATCCTAGCTTAGTATTTTTAGAAGTTTAACTTTGGCCTTCTAGAAGGTTGGAAGTGGCGTGAAGATGGACTCCAAGGGGAGTGTTCAGAAGAGAAAATTAAGGAAAGAATCAATGGGTTATCACGGAGAAAAACGAGGAGGTGAGAAGGGGGAAGAGATCGAGCCAAATGAGGAATTGAGGTCTGAGCAATTCGGCTATAGGGGCTATAAATAAGTGCCGAATGCAGGGTTGCCAGGCTAATGCCGAATTTCCTTCACCCTATTACCGGAAACCCTTTTCCCTAAAAGCCGAAAACCCTTTTGTTTTTTCTTTGTGCTGATTTCTATTCTTTCTCTACACAATTTTCTTTGTTTCGCTTAACCGATTCCTTCTTCTACTCTTCTTCTTTAATCTGTACCAAATAAACCTTATTCACCATATTAAGTTTAAAAGCCGAAAAGCTGAATCTTCCAAGGGCCAAATACTCTTTGACCGAATCTAGTGTAAGTATTTGTTCTTCCAATCGATCTTAATAAGAATCTATTACGATGTTCTTTCCTCACTCTTTCTAATCAACTATGGTAGGGAATTAGTATCGGATCTCGGATATTAGCTCTCTGCCGAAATTGCTCTTTAGATGTTTGCGGTTTTGGTAAGTAGATCGGCAAAAGTCGAAATGCCGATAAGCCGAAAGTTTGGCTACGGTAGTCTTACAAGTGTGCAAACACTCGTAAAGGGGAAACCGATAGGTTGCCTGAGGCCCATGGGCGATTCCATGGACTTAAGCTGTGATCTGGCCAACCGGGCTAGAATGGGCTAAATGGGCCCAATGGGCTATTGGGCCCATAATAAAAAAATTTTGATAATTGATGCTATGTGATAGAAAATTTGTGTGTGAGCATGAATATAAGGTGATTTGAGCCTAACGGGTCATATAAAGGTAATTTGGGCCTAATGGGTTATATGAATATGAATTGGGCCTGATGGGCCATATAAATGAGATTGGGCCAAGTGGGCCATATGCATGTATGTAGGGGTTTTGGGCCTAGTATATGATAACTACATAAAACCTAATTAATATATTGCGACCATGGACAAGTCATAGGGTTAAGGTGTGGCAACGGGTATATGCATGTCTAGGGTTGGATCTAAGGAGAGCTTGGTACTTAAGCGGTCTTAATAACTCACCTCCTCTTCCCTGAAATCCTACCTGGTGCATAGTATTCGTTCATCTTAACTCGCGGGATTTGTTATCAAGCCGAGGTAAGTGAAAACCGTATTAAAGAGAAAATTATCGAAATGCCCCTAAGTACAAAAATGACCAAAATACCCTTAGGTGTTGAATGTAAGATTATGGATGTGAGACACATATCTGCTGCATACATATGATATCCTTCTTAGGTTGCATGTGGGTTGAGAATTATGGAACAGAGGAAGTATATGAGGATCGCATGGTTGCTTGACAATCGTGGATCCACTGATGGCTTTAAGCCCAATATGTGAATGAAGGTAGTTCCGCAACCGGGCTACCATTGATGTGTCAGTTAGGTGGGTCGATATTTATATCCCCACATGATGTGACGGGGGACGGAGCTGGTGTGTAACGGATAGATTATTGGGATGGGATGGGATGGGATTGCATTGCATGTTTGATGTATGGTGTTTATTAAATACTTGTTGCTCGTCGAGGGTTGTACACACTAAGTTTGTGAAAACTCACCCCCTCTTTTATTTTATTTTCAGGTGATTCTCAGTAGAAGGTTCGATGTTTGGAAGGACTCTTGGTGGCCAGCTAGCAAGACAATATGGACTTGTGTTTTGTTTTTTTTATAAGCATACGAGATTCTATTTTATTAAGTACTTTTCAGTCCAGATTGTAATAAGGCTTCCTTTTTATTATTATTAGGTTATTATTTTTATGCGATGTAATTATGAGATGTTAAACATAGTTTCTTAAATTATAGCATGTTATTCTACGTTTCCGCAACTAAATTTTTAAATGATAAGTTTTATTAAATAAATGTTTTAAACAAAGCTTTCGCAACTCGAAGAGAGTTTTCATAAGTTAACTAAGGTTTCATATCTTGAGGAATGGTTTTCAATGAAAACAAGGTTTTCGCTAAAACACTTCAATGTGACACACCAGATTCGGCCATAACGTCCAGGCCGGGTTTGGGGTGTTACAAGGCGGCACTAGTGAGGGAAGAAAAAAGAAAAAGAATATGAGAATGAGAAGAAGAGGGGGGGAAGGAAAAAGAAAGAAAAAGAAGGAAAAAATGTAAATTTTTTTTATAAATTGAGTAATTAATGTTAATTTAAGTAAATAATTTATTTATTTTAGGTGTTATTATTATTATTATTGTTGATTGATTTTGATTTAATTTAGATTTAATTTTTAAAAATTTTTTTTGCAAGGTGTTATTTGGTTAAAAAGGGATATTAAGGTATGTTTGTATTTAATTTATATTTTCATTCTTTCCTAATTTATTTTTAATTTTTATTGAAGTAAAAAAGCCTATGTATGTTATGTGCAAAGAATGTTTTATTATTATTATTTTATGTAATTTATTTATTAAGTGTGTTTTAGGTTGATTAGATATATTTTTTATAAAATTTATTTGGCATGTTATACTGATTATTGTAATTTTTTTATTTTTTTTATTTCTGTGATGGGGTTTTAAACTTTTTACAAAAATAGTATAAAAAATAAAATACTAAAAAATATCTTAATAAAAAAATAAAATACTAAAAAAATAACTTTTTTGGAGAAAGTGGTGCGGGAGGGGTTTTTACTAAAAAATATAAAAATAAAATACGAAAATAGTATATTCTAAAAAAAATTTAAAAATAAAAAAATATGAACAAAGTGCCAAAATCAGGCTTATTTATTAAATTAATATAAAAAACATAAATAATACATTTGAAACATTATGTACTAAAATAATATAAAAAATAAAATACGAAAATAGTATATTTTAAAAAATAAAATCTGAAAATAAAAAAATACAAACAAAGTACCAAAATCAAGGCTATTTATTAAATTAATATAAAAAAATTAAATAATACATTTGAAATATTATGTACTAAAATAATATAAAAAAATAAAATACAAAAAATAATATATTTTAAAAAATAAAATCCGAAAATAAAAAATACGATCAAAGTGTCAAAATCAGGGTTATTTACTAAATTAATATAAAAAACACTAAAATAATATATTTGAAACATTATTTACTAAAATAATATAAAAAATAGAATACGAAAATAATATATTTTAAAAAATAAAATCCGGAAAAAAATACTAACAAAGGGCCAAAATCAGGGTTATTTACTAAATTAATATAAAATAATACTAAAATAATACATTTGAAACATTATATACTTAAATAATATAAAAATTAAATACGAAAATAGTATGTTTTAAAAAGTAAAATCTGAAAATAAAAAAATACCAACAAAGGGCCAAAATCACCCAACAAAAAAATTTAAGAATACTGCAACATAACCCCTCCTTGTTTTCCCATCTTTTTTTATTTCCCAAGGAATTTAATTACATATTATAATATATTTAAAATAATATTGAACAACTTATCATGTTTTTTAATTATTATTGCATCACTCACATTATTATTAAATAAAAATTAATTTAAAATATGCTGAATTACATGTCTGGTATATTATATATATTTTAAACCAAAATATATTACTTATTATCATTTTAAAATAATAATAAAAATATTTGTATTTGAGTTGGATATATTTATTTTTTTAATGTAGTATAGCAAAAAATATGTTGTCGAAAAAATTATTTGGTATTTTTTGTAATTAAAAGCAATACTAAAATTTAGTTATTCTGATAAATATTTAAAATCCATCAAACATTAAAATTAATAACCGAAATTTATTTTGAAATTGCAGGCATCGCAATGGCTTCATTGATTAGGAAAGATCCTCACATATCCGACACAGTTAATAATATGGTAATATATTATTATTTGTTAATCACGGGTTTCATTAAAAAAAGATCTACATAATTTAAGGAAATAAATTATGTCATTATAACTATTTTCTGTAATTTAACAATGTCAGGGCCCGTACCGCGCATTAAGGGGCCGGGTGAATGGTTTAGGATATTCCCCGGATGCACGACTAATGCCCTACTTGGAGCTAGCTAGATTCAGGTCAGCAGCATTGACCCAGACGTTCGATTTGCGGTACGATTTAATATCCGTATCGGTCGAGCGTTGGCGCCCGGAGACCCACACTTTTCATTTGCCATGTGGGGAGTGCACTATCGTTGGCGCCCGGAGACCCACACTTTTCATTTGCCATGTGGGGAGTGCACTATCACTCTGGAGGATGTTGCATTGCACTTTAGGCTCCCAATCAACAGGGTGTCGTAACGGGTGTAAGTACGATAGCTAAGCCGGCTGCATTTTGTTATAGCCTACTAGGAGCCTCGCCCGGCGATGATGAGTCCAATTTTTCGGATTTGAAATTTACATGGCTGAAAGAAAATTTTGAGCATTTATCAGTTAATGCCACTGAAGAATAGTTGATGTGCGCAGCTCGAGCGTACATTATGCATATTATAGGGGGTGTGCTGATGCCCAATGCGACCAACAACAGGGTTCATCTCCAGTATTTACCTTTATTAGCTGATTTGCGTAATGTTTGCTCATATAGTTGGGGTTCTGCAGTTCTGGCTATGTTGTATCCTGAGCTTTGTCGGACAAAAAAGCTTGATGCCGTAGACATAGGCGGATGCCCTGTATTGTTGTGGTCATGGGCTTTTTATCGAATGTCATTCTTGGTATCGGTTAGTTACCAACCATACGTATTTCCACTAGTTAATAGGTGATAAAATTTAACTTGTTATTAATTGACAATTTCTTCATAATGATACTATTCTAACGATACTATATTTACTTAAAAATTGTTTTCGTAGATGGAGTATTTATCCGGGTATTGGGAAGTCGTACACTGTCCCGATATATCGTCTGATGATTGAATAACATGCCGGGGAAGGGGTAAGCTATTCAAATATTCGTGACATGTAATTACTTTGTATATCTTACTCGAACCGTGTTAAATTTTAACCATGGTATTAATCGTGCAGTTTATATGATGCCATATCGTAGACAAGAAATTGCTGCTATTATACCCTCGTCTGCCTACGTTGATTCTCAATTGTGGTGCTGTAGCAGCTCAATTTTAAGGCTAGTTGGAATAGTGGTAGGTTAGTCGGAATAGTGGTCTCTTGACCATAAATTCGAAGTTAGAGAAATTATTTTATTATCAAAATAGAGTCATAGCATGGTTATTATATGTATGAAAAATTTGGTGGATAATTTTAACGTTTGTAAGTCCGATTGCGAAAAAAGACTAAATCGCATAAAGTGCAAAAGTATTAAATTGAGAGCTAAAGATGTTAAATAGCTAGAGAACCAAAAATTAGGGGTCTTTATAGGGAAAATAGACCCTTAAAGAAAAGCATAGCCGGCCATGAGACAAGGAAATCAATTAGTCAAAGTGTTAGGTTTTGATGACATTAGCAAATTGAGTAAAATAAATAAAAGTTGTCATCTTTTCTTTTCTTCTCCCATACACCACCGAAAATCAGCCATTTAAGGAGGTTTGAAAGCTCAAAATTTTCAGCTACTTAGTTGACTCACAAGTAAGTGATTTCCATGTCCTTTGTTGATGATTTTTGTATTTTTGAGACCCTTGAAGCATGAGCTTTCAAATGAGGGGTATATCTTGCAAAATGGTTGAAGGTATAGGGTTTTTCCATGAGAGAATTTAGGGTTTTTTCTAAAATTTTATGGAAGAATATGAGTCTTAGTTGTGTAATAGGCAACTTTTGTGAAAGGTGTTACCATGAAAACACCTAAAGGGACTATTTTGCACAAGTTGTAAAATAATTGATAAATGTGTGAAATATCATGAATTTGGAGTTGCTATAAAAGTAAAAAGAGTTCAATAGGTTTGAGAAGAGAAGAAATTTCATTAAAATCAATTTTCGAACATAGGGGCAAAATGGTCATTTTGCCAAAGTCTAGGGGCAAAATGGTCATTTTATCAAAGATGTGAATTTTGATTTGTCTAATTTAATTTAGTGACTAAATGAGTGTATTTTTCTAATATAGATCAAGAATTGTTAAATTCAAACCTAAACCGGAGGAAAGCCAAGCAAATCGACTAAACGACTAGTCGTATACATTTTGTAATCCGAGGTAAGTTGTATGTAAATAATACAACTAAATTGTTAATATATGTATTGAATTGTATTGAGTTAATATAGCATGAATTGTTTAGTTCTGAAATTGGGAATGTATGATGATGTTTGAGATAGTGGATATTCCGTTGTAACCTTAAGAAGTGAATCGGATATTCATGCCATGACGTTTGGGTCATTTGTTCGTGGGCTAGTGTAAGACATGTCTGGGACATGCATCGACCACATTATGAGAGCCAGTGTAAGACCAAGTCTGGGACATGGCATCGGCATTGAGACGAGAGCTAGTGTAAGAATGTCTGGGACATGCATCGGCCTCGAGACGTAAGCCAATGTAAGACATGTCTCAGACATGCATCGGCTACGTGATGATAGTCAGTGTAAGACCATGTCTGAGACATGGCATCGACACCTTACCCACGTTTAAGGCTTAATGAATATCCGGTAGTGTTCCAAATGGTTCAACGGTGAACGTTATGTTCTTAAACTAATGAGGAAAGTATAACCGTGTTGTGAATGGTACAGGTACCTAATTGGTACGTATGAAATATGAGCTCAGTATATATGTAATAGGTGACTTGTATGGATGGTATTGAGTAAGTTACACTTATGCCTACTTTGGTGTTATGAGCATGTTGATTATGGATAAACTGTTGTTGTATACTTACTTATATACAACTTACTAAGCTTTATGCTTACTCCCTTTTCCTTTCCATTTCCTTACAGTGTCGCCTATCTAGCTCAAGGATTCCAGAAGTCAGAGATATCGATCACACTATCAACCGAAGCATTCGGTATAGTTGAATTTATATTTTTGAATATGACATGTATAGGACTTAGACTTTATTATTTTGTGTCTTTGAGAATTGGCCAAATGTGTTGGCTTGGGTTGGAAACCCTTCAATTTGTATTAAGCCTTGAATGATGGCTAGCATTCATTTTGAATTTATAAAAGATACATTCTCATGGTTGAATGAATGTTTATTGTGGCTGATTTAGTTATAGGAGTTATACTTGTTTTGATATTGGTTGGTATTTGTATGGAACTACATATGTAAGGGTGGCAAGGAGGCTTGGTAAATAGCCTTATACTGTCCACACGGGTAGAAACACGGGCGTGTGTCTAGGCCGTGTGTTAAACACGGTCTGTCCCATAGGCGTGTGATCTGGCCATGTGTCCCTTGCACTTAAAAGTTTCAAGTCAATATGCATGGTAATAAACACACGGGCAGAGACACGGCCGTGTGTCTCAGCCGTATGGAGGATACGGCCCAGCACACGGGCGTGTGCTTTAGCCGTATGACATTATGAGCATGCTAACGTCAGAAACAGAATGTCCATATTTTTGCACACGAGCTAGGACAATGGCGTGTCGTGGCTGTGTGAGGGACACGGGCTAATACCACAGGCATGTGTCTGGCCGTGTGAATACCCCTGTAGGTGTGAGTTAGAAATTAATTCTACATGGGCGTGTTACCCATCCACATGGGCGTGTGTCTCTGTGTGAAGTGACAATTTTCTATAGTTGGAAAAAGGGCCCGAAATGGTCCCGAATGATTTATGATGTTTGTTTTGGGCCTCGTAAGCCCATATTCAGGATATGTTGATAAGTTTTAAAATTGAACAGAGTTTCGGTAACTCAGAATGAATGAAAGCTTGAGTTTAAAGTTGGGTAACGCCTCGTATTCCGTCACGGTATAGGATACGGGTATGGGGTGTTACAGGTGCACTAACGCACCAATTATCAATTTCAATGTAGTTGAGTGGTACTACGGGGATCGAGTACTACGACAGTTTGGTTGCATCCAGTATATCCTGGATCTATAAATACAAGTGGGGAAGGTTCACGGCATCAACAAGAGAGGAAAACATGGAAGTCATTGAAAGGTTGTGCATCGAAAATATATTGCGGTGTGGGATAATCGGATGGCTCAAAGACCTTAGATGGATATGTCTTCTGATTTGCAACCATCGTTAGAGTACATACAATGGTACTCTAGTATGGGAAAGCCATATTTACTTGGTGGGCAGTCAATTGTAGTCCCCCCGCAGTGCAGCGACCTAAGGCATACGAGCCAGTTACCGATATAAAGCCCAAGCCACAGTCAGATCCCGAGCCCGAGCCCGAGCCCAAGCCAGAGCCAGAGCCAGAGTTAGAGCCAAAGCTAGAACCTGAGCCACATTCAGAGGCTGAGTTCAAGTGATTGTATTCACATTCGGCTTATACTTCTTACCATCCGGATTTGTCAGGTAATGACTATTTCTCGGGCTCGTCAGGGGGCAGATACCATTACGGGTATGATATCTTTGGGTCGTATCCACCATAGCACAGCACTTCTCCCGGCCTGTATCCACTACAATATAACACTACCCCCGGCCCGTATCCACCGCAGTACTCCACTCCTCTTAGGTTGTATCCACCGCAGCATGTCACTTCTCCTGGCTCAAGTTCATCGATGCCATTCGAGCCACATGATTTTTCTTTGATGTATCAGACACCCTCACCTGCGACTGAAGAGGATGTTGGTCGTCGCAATCACCCACAACGTGAACGTCGACCTCTGTAGAAATATACCTTTAGGACCACACCATCGAACCATCAATTTTAGGGGTTTCTTGAATTTATTACTCGTCTCAACATACTTAATTTCCTTGTATTAACATATCAAAGATAATCACATATTTACATGTCATGACAAATATCGTTCTCTTGCCTTTTCTTCATAAACATAAATCAGTTAATTCATTATATCAATATTTCATGTACCATGAACTCGTATTTCCTTATATTACATAATTAGGTTACACAAACTTACCTAGCTAAATTGCAGAAATACCAAGATTTAGGGGTATTTTGGTAATTTTCTATTTTTCTCGATTTTTCAACCGATCTTTATCTAAATTAATAATTTCATTCAATTTATTAATTTAGACAATAAAATAATTCATTTTACTCAATTTGATCTTTTTTATATTTTTACAAAATTGCCTCTAGAGTTTTAATTTTATTCAATTTAGTCACCGAGTTTAAAACATGCAAATTATCCATTTAATATAAACCCAGCTAGTTGATTATTGATATATATATATATATTTGTCCTCCTCCTCCTCTACATACCACATCCTTAATGTATATAATTCCACTGTTTACTTATTCATATATAAATTAAATACATTACAACATAAGCTCAATTCCTACTCGATCGTGACGATTGTCCAACATGATAGTTTCGCTATGGGTATTTACTCCAATTATGACCAGCTAATCTGCACAATCCACAATGCTTACCATCGGATTTCTCCCTAATTTCCATTTCATTACAGATTTCGAATGATTACGGACGACCTCTCGGATTCCTATGTAGCCCTCTGTCTCGGACAAGCTCGAAAGTCGTCGGAGGCACCTCCCACATAGACAGGTCAGGCAGGATTGGAAACTCATTTTCTTAGACACGTAACGTGCGCTCGAGTGTGTACACATCATCGACAAATTGTTCAACACTAAGGTTCACTTTAGCATACGCTGCCACGACATGCGTACATGGATAATGAAGTGTTTGGAACCTCCTGCAATCGCACTGTCTGTTCCGGAGATCAACTCCATAGGACCTAGGTAGTATACCGAGTTGACGACCGATGGTCTCCGTAACATGAAATGTTTTAAGGTAGCGTGAATATATTTCTACATTCACCGACCTTGCCATCCGATGGTTTGCAACCATTGCATCCCTGACATATTCGACAAACACATGTCCCGCCTTCATCTGGTTGACTTGTTGCTGACCCATTATTGGCATCAAGGTAGCCAACTTGTAGAATATAGTCGAGAAGACAGATGAAATCGGAAGATGTCATGTTTTCAACAACACAGCGTTGACCCCCTCCACTAAGTTTGTGGTCATTTGACCAAAACGAAAGTCTTTGTCAAAACTTCGAGCTCATTATCATGGCTCCATAGTACTCAACCACTGTCGGAAAGATGTGTTCATTTGACCCTCCATGTCACTCTCAGGTCGAGTTATTCTTTAGAAGAAAATGTGTGGCTCTAGCTCGTATGCATGTATATGTATTAAGAAAAGATAATTACAGTATTGCCCTAAAAAATTAAAACTTATATCGAAAAGACAAGGTAATCATTTACCCATTTTCACAACTTGTCTCTTCCAGTATGCATTCTTATAATCTCAATGGAAGTTAGCTGCGATGTGTCTAATGCAGTAAATGGATCTCCATGGTACACCAGAACGCCTAATGGTGACAATTAATCCTTTCCCTCTATCGGAGATGATGCAAATATTGCTAATAACATACTTCCGCAGGTTGGTAAAGAAGAATTCCCACGATTCTATGTTCTCCTTATCTACGATGGAAAATGTATCAGGAACACGTTCCTGTTGCCGTCTTGAGCAACCGTAAGAAGTAAGATATGTGTATATTTTCCATATAGCTAGGTCCTATCCACTTGTACAAACGGCTTGCAGTGGGGAAATGCACGCACACATGGATCGAACGTCCAGAACATCCGATGGAAAATACTTTTTCCCGGCTGTAGTTGTCATTTGGGCCATAATAAGGTCATGCCTGTAACTCAATTACAATTCCTGGTACGTACTCCCACATAGCGGCTATCCATCCTTGTAGCTCGTTATACGATGCATCGAAATCCCCATACAATTACTCTATTGCCATCTGTTTAGCTATTCACGCCTTTCGATATGATACTCAATACTGAAATTGTGTCTGCATTTCGGTAATCAGTATCGAAACTTTAATGGTCGGCATGTCCTTTACCATTGGCATGATACATGTATAGATAGTTTTAGAATCAAGTTTTCGATGGTCTTTTATCATACATGTTGATGTGTATGTGTGAGGCCCAACAAATTTGTGTATCTCCCACATCTATGAATTTCGAATAAATGCAGCTCGTACCCGCCAATTGCAGCCTTCTGTCGACTTCCAATACTCCCCAATATATAATGTCGATTTAGACACTGCAACTTTGTAACCCACTGATATATTCATGCTATACCACTTAATAGCAAATACGCTCTCTTCTTTACTTTCGAATCTCTGGCCTACGAACAACTCTTCAGAATCAGAATTTACGGCCAGCCGGTGAGCAGAAAATATTTCAAGCTACTCCGAAAACTTAGCTACATGCGCCACGTCGGGGTCTATGAGCGACATGTGTGGCCTAGGATTATTGTGTATCACAATACGTCGCATCTTGTTCCCGACCGAAGGAGTGTTAATGTTTCCATTGTCATTCATGCCTTCATGGTCAATATCATCGGGGACATCGTCTACATCGGGATCACTATCACTATCGACCTCTTGATCACAAGGATCACTACTATCATATCCATCATTACCAACTACATCAATATCGGGTGTAACATTAAGATCAATGTTGATCCCACGTATAGTTGATTCACTATTAACATACGATATTGGAGCTACCATACACGGTTCTTGAGCTCCATGTTCTTCATCATATGCAGTGAGATCTTCATTTTGCTCTATACTGGCTAACTCAGCAGATAAGTAAATCGGTGCATTTTTGTCACTCTCATTCCCACAGTAAAGAGTGATCATTGTCTCCACATCTTCGTCGTCTACAAGTTCCATTTCGGTGAATTTGATGGGATCTGTCAAAGCTGGAAACTTGTAGAAAAGTTTCGAGATCCTTATCCCACAATGTCTAACAATTTTTGCGTTAATCATTGTCTTCATATCATCCAACGAGACATTTCTATTAAATCTTACTGCTATTTGTTGCCGACATTCAAAATATGTATCCAATGGTTGTTGTCAAGATGATTCCATCGAAATAAACGCATACGAAAAACTGATTATCCATCTTCAATACTCAATCTGTTAAAAAATAAACAAAATTTCTCAAAACAATTTTGAACAGCAAATAAATTACTTAAATAAAAAATTAAGTAATCAATATGCAATTTTTTTCATTCATAAGCTCAGACTTTTTCATTTCCCATTTTGTACATGAACAACATTTATCTTTACATTTAACCACTTAAATTCAGTTATACGTTTTTTACATTTAACCACTTAAATTCAGTTATACGTTTTCTTCCATCTTCGATCCTATATCTTCATCTGGGAAATTTTTTACAATCCAATTTAGAAATTCTTGATTATCTTCATATTCATCTTCTACAATCCAATTTGGAAATTCCTTGGGATCTTCTGGCTCTTCAATCTTTATAATGGGTATTGAATATACAAGTTCTCTTGATAATTTCCTAATAACTAATTTATCCATCCATGGTTTGTCAAACACATTTTGCTTTCCAATCAACTTTCGTGAACCTATACTTTGTCTCGTTATTTTCCTTACTCCATAAGAGATTATAAACTTCACGAAGTTTATAACTAGATTCCAATAGGTTCGTGGTACCGATGTCTTCCAAAGTTCGTCTAAAATGATTTGATGCTCCCGTTCTATTATGTCCCTTTAAGGGTTAAGTATTGTACCTTATTATTTCTAATCATTTCATGACCCTTCTACAACACTTTTTGCATCTTTCGATTTACGGTAATAAGGTGTTGAACAATGTTTTCTTCTGGTTTCATTCTGTAATCTTACACTTCTTTCATCATCTTATCAACTTTCTCGCTTTGTGCTAAAGTTATTATCTCATCAGGTAATACCAAATATGTTGCCATTTCTAACAATATGTATAACAGAAATATTTTCAGTTGTTATCACTAATTAACAATTACTTTATAATAGTTTTACTAACATAAAAACTTTCAAATATATTAAAAAAATTTAAAACATAACATTCACAATAAACACATAATTAATCTAAATACAAAATTTACTAAGAAACCACAATAAACAAAATAACTTTTAAAACAAAACATAAAAATAATACTAAACAAACTATATAATACTAACAAAATATTTTTTTCTTATCATAAATCTATACTATTTAAAAATAACAAAAAAAAGAGACCTTTTATTTCTTCTCTTCTCTTCCCCCTCTCTTTTTTCTGTAATTTTTTACTGAATTTTTTCTTTCTTTCTTCTCTTCTCCCTCTCTTCTTCTGTAATTTTTTTTTACTGCTGTGTGCATTCGTTTACACACCGAGGGCTTAAATAGAGGGTTTGGGGTATGGGTGCCGCCTGTGCCATGTCAGCAACTGGTGCCGCCTCTGGCACAGGCACCTCTATACTTTTTATTTTTTTCAGTTTTTTTTACTGTTTACGTTTTTTTAACTGATTATGACTGATTTGCGTTAGATACTAGGGTGGTCAAGCCACTGCCATGGGCAGCACCACCATGAATGTACCATTTTGATACATAATTTTTGGGTTGTACCATTTTGGTGTTTTATTTTTTTTGGGGACTATATTAATAAAAAACCCTCGAGAACATACTAATGTTAAAAAAAAAGTTAGAATATGCTTATACTTTCTATATATATGTTTAAAAAAAAGTTAGAATATGTTTATACTTTCTATATATATTTTAAATTTTAAAATTCAAGTTTAATTATTAATATTATTAAAATTTATTTTGTTAAATTCAAGTTAATTATAATATTTATTTTATTATATAATTACTATATAAGTAACATTTTTATTTTAAAATATTACAGTAATAAATTTAATAAAAAATAATAAATAACTAGAGTGAGAGAGAGAGAGGCATTCGGATCCATGTGTTGGCAGATGAGGAACACGTTCTAATCTTAATCCGAAAACATTTGTTAACCTTCCTAGTTATGAAAACTTAAAATTACAAATTAAAAAAAATCAAAATTGAAAAAACAGAGGTTGACAGCAGCGTTAACGGTGTCAAAGGTGTCAGTGAAGGGACGGGACGAGACGAGATAGATGACCTTCCCGAGGTGAAATAAAACTTTATTAAATAAAATTAAAATTCTATTTGGAAATTTTTTGATTGATTCGATTAACTTTTTTCTTTTCTGAGGAGATTTATTAGCTCAGTGTACGATGATTTTGGCTAGGGGTGAGTGGTGAATAGAATCATATCAAATTAGGATAAAATTTTTGACTTGATTAATTTTATTTATTATTTTTAATTTAATTTATTTTTTTAAATTGAATAGAGTAAAATAGTAAAATTCTTTAAATTAAATTTAAAAGAATTAATATATCACTTATTATAATATAATTAATTTCATATTAAATTACGTAAAATTAAAAATCATATATATTTAAATTTTTTATAAAAATATTCTAGTATGATAAAAATTAACAATTTACTTTTTTAGGTTTTTTATTTTGAATTTTTTAAAGTTTTATTTTCATTTATATATTTTTTAGAATTTTTGAATTTTTTTAAAAAATGATTTTTTAATTTTTTAAAAAATACTTTGAATATTTTGTAATTTTTATTGAAAGAGATCAATTTGCTCATTTTTTTAATTAATAAGGACTAAAGTGGTATTTATATCAATTTATTATTTGAGTTATTCGAATTATTTAAATTATAAAAATTTAATTTGACTTGAATTGGGGAAATCAATTTACTTATTCAAATTTACTTGAAAAACCAAACAATTCAATTCGATTAACTCAAAATTTGAAAAAAAATTAATTTTTTCGAGTCGAATCGAGTTTTACTCACTCCTAATCTGAATCCTTATTTATATATTTTTAAAATTCTTAATTTAGTTTGCTTTAGTTTTATTTACAGCAACAAAAATTACTTTAATTAAAATACATATGAAAAATTATTTGATACACTTTTAGTAAAGTTTTTAAATTTCATAAGAATTTAAGAGATAATAAATATATATAAAAAAATATTAAAAAGAACGTACGTTAATTTTTTAATATTACTTATAAAATAAAATATATATATTATCACCATATAATATATTTAACACCAACGTAAACAGTATTTTAGGATATTGTACCTGCAAACAGATACACCCGATCTAAAATAGTACACAACGTAGATTTGTAATACGTGAGTTTTGTACGGTTAAAAGAAAATGCGAGTTTCGTGCTTTGGTTTATTTATTTTTATTGTGTTTTACTCTAGAATTTGGGCAAGTTGACTAATTGTTCTATAATTCGAGCTCCTCCTTATGTTTCAGTATTGAAGAAATTAACTCGCAGTGTTCCAAGTGAGGTGAAAGATTAGCTTTTCATCCACAAAGGATTTTCATTCATTTTGCGTATGGTATATGGGTAACTTATGTTTATCAAAAAGAAATCACTGATTATTGTTGATAACAATATTTTAAAAATAAAAAAAGAGTAATTTTACATAAATTATATTAAGTGTTGAAGAAATTGTTTCGAATAATATTTCGCACATTTTTTAGTACTGAAATTAGTAGTCTTCCCTCTATTTAATTAAAAAATAATTAAATAACAAAAAAGACACACAAAATGATTAGTATGTTTCATAACCTTTTTCATCTCCGGAAACCCTTATTTTCCTTTTATTTAAAAAACAGAAAGACCTTAAATAAAATCTAAAATTGTATAAAAATAAATTTAATATCCAAAACATGACAAAAGTTAAAAAAAATAAAATTAAAAAAGTGATCTTTCTTTGTCAACCTAGAAAAGAAAAGATTATTTTATCTGCTGCCAAAATAAACAAAGAAAGCGACCCTTGATTTGTTTCATAACTATAATCTTTAGTACTTGAAAACAAATAAAACTACAATCTTTACTTAATTATCACATTATATTCTATTATTAATTATCCCCTGCAGAAATTAATATGAAAACAAAAAGAGAGAGAAAGTTGTATGTTTGTATGTTTGCAGTAGGCAGCGAAAATGGCAGAGCTATGGCAGAGAGGTTTTTTTTTCTTTTCTAGAATTAATTAAAATAATTCTTCTTTCTTCTTTTGTTCATTAAATGATTCTTCTTTCTTACACTGTCTCTTTCTCTTTCGCTGTATTTTTTTTAACAGTTGCAAGTATTTTTTCCCCTCTAGGGAGACTGTTGTTTTTATATTATTATTATTATAGGGAGGAGGGAGGGTCTATATTTTGCAGAACGATGTGATGCAACAGAGCAGAGCAGACTCCTCTTCTAGCTCTTCTTCTACTTTCTTCTCTTCCTTCTTAATATCGTTACATTGCAGGAGAAAAAAAAAACAACATATGTTAATAGTAGGGACAACGAAAGTATCATAAAAAGTTGAGCAGATTCTTTGATTCTCCAGCATCATTTCCACAGCAAGTAGAACAGTGGGAGACAAAGCTGAGGCTTTTATTTTCTTGGGGGTTTTTATAAGAATTTTTTGTTCTTCTTTCTCGAGTTTGAGATAATGGTGTACTGAGGTGGTTTGTTTGAAACAAAAAGAAAAAGGTTTCTTCTTGCAAAAAGAGGTTGAATGATGGCATTGTCATTTTGTTTGGAGTTGGTCTTCTTGGTTTCTCTCTTATGCTTGAATTTGGCTTTTGGGGATTCAGAAGAAGGTAAGTGTTCCATTTTGTAATAAATAAGAAGGGTCTCTCCTCTGTTTATTACTGTATGTATGGCTCTATGCCTTTTTCTTTCTGGGTTTTGTTTGGTTTCTTTGGTATTGTAAGAACCATTGACGAGTAGGAAGCTTTTATTATTCAAACTTATTTAAATGTTGGTCTCGTTTTTTTTTCCAGAAGAAAATGGCTGCTGGTTTATGAACCTTCTTCTTGCTCGTAGTGTTTGTTTATCGTTACAGTTGTGGTTCATGCTAGAAGCAACAATTATATGATTTAACCTTCTTTTTAATTCTTTCAAAAGGTTTTGAAGATAAATTGATTCTTCACGTGTTGTCTAACTGTATATTTTACAAAGGAGCTAAGTTTTTGTGCTTTTCTCTATGGTATGTTATGTAATGAAGGAGCAACACTCTTAGAGATAAAGAAGTTCTTTAGGGATGTGGACAATGTCCTATATGACTGGTCGGATACACCATCTTCAGATTATTGTGTTTGGAGAGGGGTCACTTGCGACAATGTCACCTTCAATGTCGTTGCACTGTATGTTTTCTTTCATTTTGGTGTCTTTGTTTTTTCTATTACTTTCTTGGTCTTGATGGTACAATTTTTCTTCGTTTTCCAAGGGTTGGTTTTTGTTTTTCATCATTCAACTGTTTTTTTTTGGGTTCTCTTGCACTGTAGCAACCTATCAGACTTGAATCTTGATGGGGAAATCTCACCAGCCATTGGAGATCTCAGGGATCTTCTGTCTCTGTAATGTTCCCAATTTTCTCTGCCTTCTCCTTGAAATCGTGCACCTGTTTTGATCGTTTGAAAAGAATCGTTAAAGCCAAAACTTATTTGCCATTTTGCACGAATTTTTTTATGTGTTTTGATCAGTGACCTTAGAGGAAATCGTCTGTCTGGACAAATCCCAGATGAGATTGGTGATTGTTCATCTTTGAAAAGCCTGTAAGTGCTTCAAAGGAAAAGAGCTCAAGAATCTAATACTGTGAATGAGTTTTATGAAGTGGCTTTTAAGTTAGATTGAGCACTATTATCTTGTGTTACATCAGGGATTTGTCATTTAATGAGTTATATGGAGACATACCGTTTTCAATCTCGAAACTGAAACAACTGGAATTTCTGTAAGATATTTTGAAGCATTTCTTACAATACTGTATCATATGAATTCTTGGTTGCTCAGTTGTGCGAATTTGATTTTTTTTTTTAATAAACGACTGTTTAGGATTTTGAAAAACAATCAGTTAATCGGACCAATACCTTCAACTCTGTCACAGATTCCAAACTTGAAAGTTTTGTAAGTTATTTTGTATAATTTCTTAACATCAGCCAATGATTCACTGGTGACTGGATGAAGTTTTCATTCCCTAACGTATGATATATTGGTTCCAGGGACTTGGCACAAAATAGACTCAGTGGAGAAATTCCGAGGCTGATCTATTGGAATGAAGTGTTACAGTACCTGTGAGTGTAAAAGTGTCGCTGTACCCTTTTATTTCTACCATATAACAGTTCAATTTTAATGTTTTTCCCATCAAATGGCATGAATCCTTTATCCTTGGTTCTTTTCTTCACTATTTTAGTGGTTTGCGAGGAAACAAACTAGTTGGTGGGCTCTCTCCGGACATGTGCCAGCTAACTGGTTTATGGTACTTGTAAGTTTACTTTCTATCCCACTTTATTTAAGGACCTTGTTATGTCTTTTTTTTTTCCGGCAAGTCTAACTTAAGTTCTATACTCTTTGAAGTGATGTACGGAACAACAGTTTGACTGGCAGCATTCCTCAGAATATAGGCAACTGTACAGCCTTCCAGGTCTTGTATGTACTCCTCATTCAGCTCAAGAGGACAAATGCTTTCAAAATGTCTGTATTGGTTAATTAAAAACCTCTTTTTTTTCTTCTGATTGGTAGGGACCTGTCCTACAACCGGCTAACTGGGGAAATTCCATTCAATATTGGGTTCTTGCAAGTAGCTACATTGTATGAGCTGAAATTTCTCCATTCTTCATCCTCAATGACCATGTAGCTAGTAAAATTTCAGTTTATTAATTGTTCTCATGTTGATTTTTGTGGCTAGATCTCTGCAAGGTAATCATCTTTCGGGGAAGATCCCTTCTGTTATTGGTCTGATGCAGGCACTCGCTGTATTGTAAGTGCATTTTGTTAATAGCTGCACTTAAGTTCGTTCACTATCATCGAGTTCTCTCCTTTTTCCGTGCTATCAATCTCATGTTTCAATTTGTCATATGTGCTAACCAGGGATTTAAGCAGCAACAAGTTAAATGGACCTATCCCTCCTATTTTGGGGAATCTGACCTACACTGAAAAATTGTAAGTAGTTGCTCACAGTTCATATCTTTTTAGTATCATTTTTCAGTGAGACTCTAATTTTAAGTTTTAGATTATGAGATTCAAAATATGATGAAACAGCTGCTAGTTTAGATTCTTGAGTGATTTTTTGATGGGAAAATACTGTTTTCTGTAGATATTTGCACGGTAACAAACTGACTGGGTCAATTCCCCCCGAACTGGGAAATATGTCGAAGCTGCACTATTTGTAAGATTACATGGTCTTTGTTTATCTCGCTTATATGCATTGCTAATTGGCCTCTGCCAAATTGTTGTGCTATGTGAAATCTGGGATGGCAATGTGACATCTGTTATGTCGGTTTTGCCTTGTGCAGGGAACTGAATGATAATCAACTTACTGGGCATATTCCACCAGAACTTGGGAAGCTAACTGAGCTATTTGATCTGTATGTTAGTTTTTCTGGTGGTTCTGTATATGAAGTTCTTAGTATATACAAAGCACTGATACAAAATTTTGCAGGAATGTTGCTAATAACAACCTTGAAGGACCACTTCCCGATAATCTTAGCTCATGTACAAATCTCAACAGCCTGTAAGCACTGATATACTGATCTAATTTCTGTTCTAAACTTGAATAACCTCAAGGTAGTAACCTATTGATTGATTTGTTGACAGTAATGTCCATGGCAACAAGTTGAATGGAACCATTCCACCTGCTTTTGAAAGGCTAGAGAGTATGACCTATCTGTAAGCTTCACTCTTGTTATATTAATGCTCTATTTGGGATCTCAATGGGGGGCACCATGCTACCAAATGGACCCTAAATGCTCGGTTCAAATATTCACTAATATATATATTATCCATTTTAGTTTCCTTTAATTTTTCTTGATGATGCTTATCACTCTAATCGTGTTGTTTTACCTCAGAAATCTCTCCTCTAACAATATCAAGGGCTCTATACCAATTGAGCTCTCCCGAATTGGTAATTTAGATACTCTGTAAGTACAAGTGCCCAAAGTTGTTCTTCTTTGCTCCTTTTATTGGTTCTTATTTGTTTATTTTCTCCAGGGACATTTCTAACAACGAAATTAATGGCTCTATTCCTTCATCCCTTGGTGATTTGGAACACCTTCTAAAGCTGTAAGTGTTACTAGAAAATGGGATCTTGTTTAAGTGCTTAGCAATTACTCAACTGTATTATTGTCTTCTTTTTAACTTGTAGGAATTTAAATCGGAATCATTTGGCCGGAGTCATTCCAGCAGAATTTGCTAATCTGAGAAGTGTTGTGGAGATGTAAGAAGCCTTAATTTTACTTCAATGAGTAGGCAAAATTTTTTCCTTGCTGACTTCTCTTGTTATGCTTATACTTTGTAGAGACCTTTCAAATAATCATTTATCAGGTGTCATTCCTCGGGAATTCATGCAGCTTCAGAATTTGTTCTCATTGTAAGTAACGGTCAACTCCATTTTTGAACATTTATGTGATGGAAAGAACATGTAAGTATTTATGGAACTTCAATTGGGTGGCACTTTTTATAGCTGTAGTAAAACTACTGTTGAGGCTCAAGTTTTAGTTACTTTTTTAGCTCTGTTTTGGGTGTTTGTGGTAATCATATTTAGTCTTTACAATAATAGGTCCATCTTTTGATTAAATTTGACACCTTATGTAGCTCAGCTAGGTTCTTAGATGATTATTGAGATGGTTATGAAAGATGGTTATGAATTGAATAATTTCTCTTTTTCCGTTTTACCTGTTCTAGCAGGATTAAGGTTCTCAAACTTCTTGATCATCTAAGTCTTTATTCTTATAATTTTTTGGTTCAAAATGATGCAGGAGGCTTGAAAACAACAACTTATCCGGAGATGTGATGTCACTAGTCAACTGCCTTAGTCTTACAATCTTGTAAGTTGACAATTAACTAAATTTTATGGTTTATTTTCAATATAGCTTTAACTTCCAATGGACAGTAATTCGAGCCTCACATGAATCCTATGAATTCTCGAAAACCTTGCAGAAATGTGTCTTATAACAACCTTGCTGGTGATATTCCCACAAGCAATAACTTTTCAAGATTCTTGCCAGACAGGTTAGATTTTTCTTATTTGAATTTTGAACAAATATTTTTGAGCAGAAAAACTACCATTTCCCCATTAAAGCTAACTTGGAAGTGAAAACAACTGTTTGCAGCTTTATTGGAAATCCCGGGCTTTGTGGCTATTGTCTCTCTTCTCCATGCCATGTGTCTCATCCTGCGGAGAAAGGTAATTGTGACCTGTAGAGTAACAAGTATTTTATCTTGGAATCTCGACTATTAATCATTTTGTTGTTCTCTCTCTTGTTTATGCAGTTGTAATCTCCAAAGCAGCAATCCTAGGCATTGCACTCGGTGCCCTTGTGATTCTTTTGATGATCTTGTTTGCTGCATGTCGCCCGCACAATCCTACGCCTTTTCCAGATGGATCGTTGGATAAGCCAAGTAATTTCTCTTTTTATGTAACTCCTGTTGCTTTGATGTATTGAAACATTGGTGTACGGTGAATTATCTGAGTTCCAAGGTCCCATTTTTGGTTGCCAAATTGGATATGCAAAATATATCATTTAACAATGTAAGATGGTAAGCTGAACTAGTCTAGAACAATTTGGAGAAGATTGGATAAGAAAATTAATTATGAAAGTTTTTATGTTCTTTCTAAGATGCCTAGTTGAATTTTATGCTCATGTTATTGGCTTGTGAACTTGTTAACAGCAGTTACTTACTCGAGACCAAAATTGGTGATTCTTCACATGAATATGGCACTTCATGTATACGAGGACATCATGAGGATGACCGAGAATTTGAGTGAGAAGTATGTAATTGGCAATGGTGCATCAAGCACGGTCTATAAATGTGTCCTTAAGAATTGCAAGCCAGTTGCCATCAAGAGACTCTATTCGCAGTATCCACAGTGCTTGAAGGAGTTCGAGACAGAACTTGAAACAGTAGGGGGTATTAAACACCGAAATCTGGTCTGTCTTCAAGGATATTCACTCTCCCCTTCCGGGAATCTTCTCTTCTATGATTACATGGAAAATGGCAGTCTTTGGGATTTCCTCCATGGTAAGTTTGTCTTCTGAAGTTGAAGCAGTACCTTGTTTGTTTACATTGCTAGAATAATATGTTGGTAAAGAAATATTTCTTAATTTCTATGGTAAAGGAAGCATCTTTTTTTATTTTTTATTTTTTTATTTTTAAACTCCGAATTACAAATTTAAGGTCTACTTTTACTGCAGTTTCTACCAAGAAGAAAAAGCTTAGTTGGGACATGCGTTTAAGGATAGCACTTGGAGCAGCGCAAGGGTTAGCGTATCTGCATCATGATTGTAGTCCCAGAATCATCCACAGGGATGTCAAGTCATCTAACATTCTGTTGGACAAGGATTTTGAGGCTCATATTACTGATTTTGGCATTGCGAAAAGCTTATGCATCTCAAAGTCTCACACTTCCACTTACATCATGGGCACTATTGGTTATATAGACCCTGAATATGCCCGCACTTCCCGCCTGACTGAGAAGTCAGATGTTTACAGCTATGGGATTGTCCTACTCGAATTACTGACTGGAAGGAAACCTGTAGACAACGAATCCAATCTCCATCATCTGGTAAAGCCATCATCCATTTAAGTTTTATATAAATGTAAATGCGGTTGGCAAATCTTTATTTTCATTTTGATTTGGGTATTACATTTAGTTTAAATCGCCAATCAGTATTTATATGCGTATCAGATTTTGTCCAAGGCTGCCAATAACTCTGTCATGGAAACTGTTGATCCGGAGATCACTGATACATGCAAGGATCTTGGAGCAGTTAAGAAAGTTTTTCAGCTAGCCCTTCTATGCACAAAGAGACAACCGTCTGATCGACCAACCATGCATGAAGTGACCCGGGTTGTAGGAAGCCTAATGCCATTAGACACCCCACCAACAAAACAGCTGGCATCGGTCCAACTGTCCAAAGTTACTTGCTACAAAGACGAGTATGTAAATCTCAAGACTCCACACTTAGTCAATTGCCCTTCAATGAGTACCTCACAAGGATCATGGAGAGGTCATATCTCTTGAAGCCAATCAATTTAAGCATCAAAATATTCCAGGAGTGAACAGCATTAGATGATTTGAGTGAAAAAAGATCATGGGGAAATGTGTATAAAGACTATGGTATCAATTATTGTAGCTTAGAGAAAGAAAAAAGGAAAAGGATGGGACTTGGAAAGTTGAGGGTACTGGCACCACAAATTAATGCTTGTATATTGTACCATATGAAATTATGGTGGTAACTTTGTTATTGTCTCAAAATGGGGTCTCTGCCTCTGGCAACTAAGCTTCTGCTTTAGTGGGGTCGTAGTTTCAGGCTGAAAGGGGGAGAGTTGGGTGTGTGCTCTGCATAAAAACACATAATATACATGACCTGCAATAATGCACTAAGAAGCCTTAGCTATGTTCTGAACGATATCAGTTATTAGTACATATATCTTATTACTGAAAGATAACCATTGATTTGCTCAGATGTTACCGTCTTAAAGCCAACCTGGCCTTCCATCCACTTTACTGCTTATGGGCAACTTTTATCAATCAAAACACTATAAGTTGGCTGGGATCATGTTATACTCTGCTGTTAAAACAGAATAATATGGCAAATATATCTTCAAAAAAAAATGATAGAAAATATATTTGAAAAAAATTGATATGAAAATTAATTGAGTTTTTAGTTATAATGATACAAGTGACTCAGCCCAATTCAAAGGCCATAATAGAGATGAGTTTAGTTTCTCTCAAGACCCAATTACGAGATCCAAATCTAAACAGATAAAGTCAAAATTTAACTTAGTGGTTTAAGATTTTATCACGAAAAAAATTCGAGAAGAAGAGTAGAAGTTTCAAGACAATAAATTCTGGAGTAATGATGAATTAGAAGAGACTAATTATGTTCGTGGGCCTAAACTCTCAATCTATGACGACAAGTCCATGTGAAAAATGCTAATAAGCTTAAGCATTTCACTTCAAGAACCCCAATTGATCTTATAAGCTTAGACGTTTCATATTGGGTTTAAGTTTTAGGCTTAATTTTTATTATATATGAGCACAATATTTTATTTATTAGCTCTTATTATTTTATTCCAAATTTTAGAAAATTATTAAGTATTTTAAGTTATTTAGGAATTTTATGTTAACAAGAAAGTTTAGTTTAAAACTACTTCTTGTTTAGATTAAATTAGAGTTCTAGTATACTTAAGAGTTTTATTTAGATTTATTTATCTAGCCTATATATAGGCTTTTGCATTGTACACAATGGAGACAATTCATTATTATTCTATTTCTCTTTTGAGTTAATAAATTCTCTCTGAGTTTTTCTTTTCAAAAATTTCTCTTGAGTCTCTTTTAGAAGAATTTTAACAATCTTTTTAGATTGTGGAGATCATCTTCAAACTTTTTCTTGCCAAGGTTTTTATCTTGGAGGGGAAATTAGAGCCGCTTGAAGGGGGTTGTGGATTCTTTGTGTTTCCAAGGCTGCTTAGGACTTCTACACGCCACGTTCTATTTTTCCATTTATCTTCTTTATTCACTTCCTTAATCTTTGATTTATTATTTGTTTATCTAACTTGGATTTAATTTCGTTTCAGGTTGTGTCAAAAAAAATCCAAGTTTCTTTCTGAACATCTAGAGCCCTAAGTCAAATCTGTGACTTTGACAAACTTTACGATCTGCTTTTGCGTTCATCCTTCTCACCCTTTATCATTTGGTATCAGATTTGGGCGTTTTAGGTGTTCTTTTTAAACTGATTTCTAGAAAACAGCCTCAAAACAAATTTTACCCCTACAGTTTTCAAAAAAAAAATATTTTTCAGTGGGTAAACGATTTTCAAACGATCTGAAATTTTGCATACTATTTCTTGGCTCTATTTTAAAGTATAAAAAAATATTTCCCACAAAAAAAGTGATAAAAAAAGTACAAAAAAATAAAATACGAAAAAAATAAAAAATAAAAAAAATTCCGTGGGTTGAATTTTGTGCCGAAACTTTCCAGATCAAATCTAAATTATTTGAGGAGGCTCCAATTTAAATTTTGTGATTTTTGGAAATCGGGAACACCTTGAACGAAGTTTGTCAAGTTGCTTCGCAGTTTTTCAGGTTTTTAGGTTTCAGCAATTTTCATTGACTCTTAGCTTTAAGTTTTCATTTGTTTTTCCTTTTTATTTGTTCCTTACGCATTCTAACACTTTCTTGTTTCTTGTGTTAGTAGGTTAAAACACGTTGCATATTCCTTCCTCCGTGCAACAAAATTCTTTGATGTCTAAGCCAATTTTGGACTCATAGTGCTATTAGGTTTGCTTTGATAGTTTGATTCTAAAACAACTTGATTGATTGATATAGACACTTTTAAAAGACTCACAAGATTAATTCTTACGTCATTGAGATTTTTTTTTGAGTGCATATAGGTGAGGTTTGCTTAATTTTTTCTTTTGAAGTGTTGTGCTTTTCCAGGCTTTCACTGTGACTCGTGACACTCGTGCCCGTAAAAACCATGATGAGATACCATCTGATGACAAAGAACAAGATGTTACATTGGAGAATGTTGTGGGGATGGTAAAATTGCAACATCAACAATTGAACGAGGTACGTGATACATTTGCGACCAATTTGACTACGTGTCAAACGGAACTACAAGAGAACATTAATCAACTTTCCAATCATATTCAACTGCTAACTCAAGCTGTTGCTCGTTTGGAGACTTATTCGAATCGATGATCTCGTGCTCGTGATATTGATGATGATAGGGATAATGAACAACTTCATATTCGTTCTAATACTGGTAGACACGAATATCATCACATTGATGAAACTTTGGGTATTTCTAATCGAGGCCATCCTTCTGTCGCTAAACCAAAGTTCAACATTCCACCATTCCAAGGAAAGTATGATCCAGATGCATATTGTGATTGGGAGGATAAAATGGAGATCATGTTCTGTTGTTATAAGTGTCTGGAGGAGGAGAAAGTTCCATTAGCTATATTGGCATGTTTTGATTATGCATTGAGTTGGTGGACTCAACTTGTGTTGAATCGCAAAAGGAATCGTGAACGAGATGTTGATTCATGGGAACAGTTGACACAAATCATGCGAAAACGTTTTATCCCACCTCATTATTACAGGGATATTAAACGAAGACTTCAACACCTTGTTCAAGATAATCGATCTGTTGATGAGTACTTTAAGGAGATGGAGATGCTTATGCATAGAACAAATGTCCAAGAAGATGAGGAGACTACCATGGTGCGGTTTGTAGATGGTTTGAATGTTTTGATAGCCAATGTTCTTGATCTTCAAACCTACATTGATTTTGAAGATACGGTACGCAAGGCAATTGAGATTGAGCGACAGTTTCAACAACGTCAATCTCGTCCATTTAGTACTTCACAATATTATAGAGGTACGAGTTCTAATTCTACTTTCAAGAATTCAAAATTTCTTTCTGCTACTAATAAGTTGCTACCAAAACACGATGAGACTAAATCTTTTGAGGGGAAAAGTGGGGCTCCTACAAAACCTTCTTCTTCATCTTCTAAGCAGCTCACTTCTACTACTTTACCAAAACAACAACGAGCTCGTGAAATTGAATGTTTTAAGTGCAAAGGGCGTGGGCACTATAGCCGTGATTGTGCCAACACAAGACTTTTGTTGATCAAAGAAGATGGTGATTATACTTCTGATTCTGATAAAATAGATCCAAATATGCCCGAATTAATTGATGATGTCAACGATGGCTGTAAATTTTATGGTGAAGAAGAGTTGGTGGAACCACTAACTCATCCCCGTTGTTTAGTTGTGAGGCGCACACTTAACATCCAATTGAAGGATGATCATGATCTTCAACGGAGTACTATATTCCATTCGAGGTGTTTGATTAAAGGTACACTTTGCTCATCTATCATTGATAGTGGAAGTTGTGCTAACGTTGTGAGCAGCTACCTTGTGGATTCTCTTGTTTTGCCATGTAGCAAACACCCTACACCATACCATTTTCAATGGCTTAACGAAGGTTCGGAGGTCCGTGTGGTAAAACAGTGCTTGATCACTTTTAAACTTGGGACTTACATTGATGATGTTTGGTGTGATGTTGTTCCCATGCATGCCGCCCACTTGTTACTTGGTAGACCATGGCAGTACGATCGTGATGTTATTCATCATGGTAAATTAAATTGATATTCTTTTTTTTTTCCGTGGGAAGAAGTATACTTTCACCCTTTTGAATCCAAAAGATATTCACAATGATCAAATCGACATGATGAAGTTTTGTAAGGAGGTTATGGGAAGTAAGACACAAAATTCAAAAAAGGCTGAGAGAAAAGAGGTCTCTAGTGAAAAAAGCCAAATTAATGATGACCCAATGGTGAGTGCATCCTCTTGTGAGAAAAAAAGAGTGGTTCATAATTTTTATGCGAGTGGAAAAGATGTGTGACGAGCCTTACTCACTAAACAACCTTGCATCATTATCCGATTTAGGAAAAATTGTTTATCTTTGACTAACCTTCATAACTCTTTGCTTAGTGTTTTTTGTGTCTCTTTTACATGAATATGAAGATATTTTTGAAGAAACACCTAAAGGATTGCCACCTTTGAGGGGTATTGAGCATCAAATTGATTTAATACCTAGGTCAACAATTCCAAATCGACCAGCTTATCGAAGCAATCCCAAGGAGAAGAAGGAGTTACAAAAGCAAGTAGATGAACTTTTGGCAAAAGGTCACATTCGTGAAAGTTTTAAGTCCTTGTGCAGTCCGATAAAATGGTGCCAAAGAAAGATGGTTTTATAGTAAGTGCTCAAGGTATTCATGTCGATGAGGACAAAGTAAAGGCAATCAGAGAGTGGCCCACTCCTAAATCAATTACTGAGGTGAGATCTTTCCATGGTTTAGTAAGTTTTTATAGACGTTTTGTGAAGGATTTCTCCACTATTGCTGCTCCATTAACTGAGATTATTAAAAAATCTGTAGGTTTTAAGTGGGGAGAAGTTCAGGAAAAGGCTTGTCAAACTTTAAAGGATAAGTTATGTTCTGCTCTGGTTCTTAAATTACCTAATTTTTCTAATACTTTTGAACTTGAATGTAATGCTTCAGGTATTGGAATTGGTGCCATGTTGATGCAAGAAAAAAGGCCAATCGCATATTTTAGTGAAAAACTGACAGGGGCGCAATTAAACTACTCAACTTACGATAAGGAGTTGTTGGCATTAGTTCGAGCTCTACAAGTTTGGCAATATTACTTGCTGCCAAATGAGTTCGTTATCCATACAAATCATGAATCTTTAAAATGGTTAAAGGGACAAGGTAAGTTAAGCAAGAGACACGCTCGATGGGTGGAATTCATAGAGACATTTCCATATACAATTAAGTATAAAACAGGTAGAGAAAATGTAGTTGCTGATGCCTTATCTCGTAGATATTCTTTGATAACTACATTAAATGCTAAAGTCTTAGGGTTTGAACATATAAAAGATTTATACTTAAATGATATTGATTTTGCAAATGTTTTTTCTAATTATGAATGGTGCCTTTAACAAGTTTTATCTTGTAGATGGGTTTCTTTTTCACCTAAACAGGTTATGTGTTCCACAATGTTCTATGAGAGAGTTATTAATTCGTGAAGCACATAATGGAGGCCTAATGGGACACTTCGGTGTTGCCAAAACACTAGATATTCTACATGAACATTTTTATTGGCCACACAATAAAAAAGACGTTGAAAAGGTATGTTCTAATTGTATTACTTGTAAACAAGCAAAATCTAAGGTAATGCCTCATGGACTTTATACTCCTTTACCGATTCCTTCTTCGCCATGGGTAGACTTATCCATAGATTTCATTCTTGGTTTACCATGAACAAAAAAGGGTCGAGATAGTATCTTTGTTGTTGTTAGGTTTTCAAAGATGACTCACTTCATTCCTTGTCACAAAATGGATGACGATACACATGTGGCTGACTTATTCTTTCGAGAGGTGGTGCGCCTACATGGGATACCTCGCACCATTGTATCGGACAGAGACGTAAAGTTCCTAAGCCACTTTTGGAAAGTATTGTAGGGTAAGCTTGGTACTAAATTGTTATATTCTACTACAAGTCACCCCCAAATAGATGGACAAACTGAGGTAGTCAATCGAGTCTTAGGTGCTTTACTACGAGCTGTTGTGGGTAAGAACCTTAAAAGTTGGGAAGAATGTTTGCCATTTGTTGAGTTTGCATATAACCGATCTATTCACTCTACAACTGCATATTCCCCATTTGAACTTATCTATGGTTTTAATCCACTAACTGTACTTGATCTTGCACCTTTGCCTATAGAAAACATTTCTAGTTTAGATGGTGAGAAGAAAGCTGAATTGGTGAAATCCATGCATGTGAAAGCAAGACAACAAATCGCCAAAACAAATGAAACAACTGCCAACAAAGCTAATAAGGGGCCCAAGCAAATTATCTTTGAGCCCAATGACTGGGTTTGGGTCTACATGAGAAAAGAGCGATTTCCAACTAAACACAAAACAAAATTGGACCCACGTGGTGATGGACCTTTTCAAGTACTCAAGCGCATTAATGACAATGCATATCAAATCGACCTTCCCGGTGAGTATAATGTTAGTGCCACTTTTAATGTCACTGACCTTTCTCCTTTTGATATTGCAGTTTCGAGGACAAATCCTTTTGTGGAAGGGGGGAATGATACGAGTGACTCAGCCCAATTCAAAGGTCATAATAGAGATGAGTTTAGTTTCCCTCAAGGCCCAATTACGAGATCCAAATCCAAACAGATAAAGTCAAAACTCAACTTAGTGATTCAAGACTTTATCACGAAAAAAATTTGAGAAAAGGAGTTGAAGTTTCAAGACAATAAATTCTGGAGTAATGATGAATTAGAAGAGACTAATTATGTTCCTGGGCCTAAACTCTTAATCTATGACGACAAGCCCATGTGGAAAATGCTAACAAGCTTAAGCATTTCACTTCAAGAACCCCAATTGATCTTACAAGTTTAGATGTTTCATATTGGGTTTAAGTTTTAGGCTTAATTTTTATTATATATGAGCACAATATTTTATTTATTAGCTCTTATTATTTATTATTATTTTATTCCAAATTTTTGAAAATTATTAAGTATTTTAAGTTATTTAGGAATTTTATGTTAACAAGAAAGTTTAGTTTAAAACTACTTCTTGTTTAGATTAAATTAGAGTTCTAGTATACTTAGGAGTTTTATTTAGATTTATTTATCTAGCCTATATATAGGCTTTTGCATTGTACACAATGGAGACAATTCATTATTATTCTATTTCTCTTTTGAGTTAATAAATTCTCTCTGAGTTTTTCTTTTCAAGAATTTCTCTTGAGTCTCTTTTAGAAGAATTTTAACAATCTTTTTAGATTGTGAGGATCATCTTCAAACTTTTTCTTGCCAAGGTTTTTATCTTGAAGGGGAAGTTAGAGCTGCTTGAAGGGGGTTGTGGATTCTTCGTGTTTTCAAGGCTTCTTAGGACTTCTACACGCCACGTTCTATCTTTCCATTTATCTTCTTTATTCACTTCCTTAATCTTTGATTTATTATTTGTTTTAATTATTTTATCTAACTTGGATTTAATTTCGTTTCAGGTTGTGTAAAAAAAATCCAAGTTTCTTTCCGAATGTCTAGAGCCCTAAGTCAAATCCGCGACTTTGACAAACTTTACGATCCGCTTTCGCGTTCATCCTTCTCACCCTTTATCATATAGGATAAGTTACACATCAATCACTGAATAAGTTAATAAGTTTTCGTTATAGTTAATTAAAAAAATTACAATTTAGTTATTGTTGAAAGTTTTGATTGAGATCATTAAATTGTTAAAAATTGTTATATGGTTTTAATCAATTTGCTTGTATTAATTGAAAGCTTTCTCTCATTTTTTCTACGATTTGGTTTTCTTTTTCATGAATAAACTTGTGTATGTTACAAATTTGCAAATAAAAATTCAAAAAAATTTTCTTCAATCTCCGACATTGATCATTAGATATACTTTGATCTAAATTATATTCTACCATTCGAAGGATATTGATCCATTGTATTGATTGTTGAATTATCGTTTAGAGCTCACTAGTAGAACTTAAAAAAAAAACTAAAATACTAAATGAAGTCCTTTTTAAAAAAAAATGAAACTAAGCCGAATTTTTGAAAATTTACAGGAATGGGCCGATTTTGGTAAATTTTGAGTTTTCGACATTAGTACTAAAAGTGACAGCACTAATATTTTTTTTAATAAAATTTGGTGCCACTTATTTTAGAAAAAAGTTACCAATCCAGTGACTAGAATGAAAATCTTTAAATAGTTCAGTGACATAAATGAAAGCTTTCAAATAATTTAATAACCAAATTGTAACTTTTTTTAATTAAGTGATCAAAACGAAAACTTATTCATAGTTTAGTGACTAATGATTTAATTTACCCTCACTTAAAATGGAAAAGTAAAATAAGTAAAAAAAATCATTTTATCTTTTTTTTTTCTTGTTTTTTAATTTTATTTACATTCCATAAAAGATTTATTAGTTCCACCAAAAAAATATAAAATTTTTTTTCATAAATTTTAAAATTTCATTCATATTATTTAAAAAAAATTCATTCATTTCTCACCATAATAACAAAGCAAAAGGAGCCTATTACATAAAGAAATTCAAAAGTTCCTCCAACGGCATATTGTCCAAACATAAATGTTAGAGTTGTGTGACCCAAATTCTAAGAAATTGTTTGCAAGTCAAGTTATACAAAAAATATATTTTTCTAGAAGATTTAGTATTTATTAGTTTAATATATTTAGCATTTATTAGCATAGTTTATTTGACCTACTAATTTAGCCTATAAATAGGTTCTTTTAAAACCTTAGAAAAAACACGCATTAGAGATTAGAACTCAAAACACATTTAGAGAATTTTGTGTTTACGTTTTGAGGGTTTTTTATTTTCGGGGTTTAGTTTTTATCTCCATCTTTTGTACTCTTCGTTCTTTTGCCATTATAGTAAAATTATTTTTGCCCGTGGTTTTTTATCCTCTTTGGAGGGGTTTTTCGACGTTAAATTTGTGTGTTCAATTTCTCAATTTATTCTGCTATTTTTTTTACTTGTTGCTTCGGGTCAGTCCTAACAAGTGATATCAGAGCTAGTTCAATTTTTATAGATTAGCCTATTTAGAGATGGCGGCAACAATGTTTGAAATTGAGAAGTTCGATGGTGAGACAAATTTCAATCTGTGATAAGTTCGGATAATGGTAATTCTAGTTCACATCGGCTTGAAAAAGGTTGTTACCGAGAAAAAGCCTGAGAATCTAAATCAAACAGAATGAGAAGATCTTGATGAAAAGGCCTTGTCTACAATCCAGTTGTGCCTCGCGAATACGATATTGCAGGAGGTATTGATGGAAAAGACCTCATTTGCCTTGTGGAAAAGGTTAGAAACTCTTTATGCGACTAAGTCTCTGCTAACCGTTTAATGTTGAAACAACGTCTATTTACGTTTTGCATGAACGAAGGTGAGCTTCTTAGAGATCGCATCAGTCAACTCATTACTCTTTTAAATGATTTAAAGAACGTTGAGGTTCATATTGACGATAAAGATCAGGCTATGCTATTATTGTGCTATTTACCCCCTTCATACAAGTCTTTCAGGGAGATCCTAATTTATGGAAGAGACAAACTCTTGTTCGAAGATGTGAAGGGTCATTTGTTGAGTAGAGACAAACTCGACAATGAGTTTGGTTTGGATAGCAAGGCAGATAGGCAAGCTTCCATTTTGGTAGCATCAAAGAAACGAGACAAAAAGTGTCGCTCTTGTAAAAAGTTAGGTCACGTCAAAGCAGATCGTTATAAACTGCGAAATAAAAAAGCTGCTGAGAGTAACGAGGAAGATGTAGATGGTGCTAATTTGGTCGATGAAAGAGGTGATGATTTCTTGTTAGTGTCAACGAGCGATAACTCTAAGCTCACATCTGAGTGGGTCTTGGATTCGGGATGTTCTTTCCACATGTGTCCCAATAGAGAATGGTTCTCCGCATATAGTTCGATTGAAGGCGGAGTTGTGCACATGAGAAATGATTCATCTAGTAAGGTAATTGGTATTGGTACTGTTAAAATTAGGATATACGATGGGACGATTAGGACACTCTCAGATGTCAGGTATGTACTTGATTTACGAAAGAATCTCATCTCTTTGAGTATTTTAGACTTGAAAGGATGTAAAATCAACATCGAGTTGAGCGACATTAAAGTATCTCGTAGAGCTCTCGTTTTGTTAAAAGGTAAAAGAACCGATAATTTTTATATTTTGGAAGGTTCTACAGTGACTGGCGAAACCGTACATCCTTCGTCCATTACGGAGCTGAAGTTAACTCGTTTGGAGCAGAGGCAACTTGATCATAGGAGGGAAAAATGTATGATCATTTCGTTGAAGAGAGATTCTCTTTTGGATGCAGGTTTTGAAAAGTTAGGGCACTGTGTTCGTGAAAATCAGACCTGTGTTAGTTTTGATTTGGTAGTGCACAAGTCAAAGGCTAGAAGTCTTCCAGCTTCTAAGCACAGATTCGACTCGGTTAATTTCCTACATAGTTCAAGATAGGCCTGTGGCAGGCTTTGACAAAGATGGCGTTGTAAGAATTCATGTTAAGGTAGATATTGTTAGAGTTGTGTGACCCAAATTCTAAGAGATTGCTTGCAAGTCAAGTTAAACAAAATATATTTTCTTTCTAGAAGATTTAGTATTTATTAGTATAATATATTTAGCATTTATTAGCATAGTTTATTTTACCTACTAATTTAGCCTATAAATATGTTCTTTTACAACTTTAGAAAAAATACCCATTAGAGATTAGAGCTCAAAACACATTTAGAGAATTTTGTGTTTACGTTTTGAGGGTTCTTTATTTTCGGGTTTTTGAGGTTTAGTTTTTATCTCTATCTTTTGTACTATTCGTTCTTTTGCCATTATAGTAAAATTATTTTTGTCCGTGATTTTTTATCCTCTTTGGAGGGGTTTTTCCACGTTAAATTTGTTTGTTCAAAATTTCAATTTATTTTACTATTTTTTTTACTTGTTGCTTAATCGGGTCGATCCTAACAACAAATTTAGGTGATACATATTTGCTAAAGAAAATTTTATTCTTCAGAGTTTATTTATCATAATTTTAAAACATTGCATTAATAAAATTCACAACTTTTAGAAGGAAGTCATAGTTAAATTTCCAAGTTCTCATTCCCCTACAAAATAAAAAAACCCATATATTAGTTATTTTACATATAGTTGAAAAATGAGTATATAATTTCATGCTTAAAGAAAGATTAACCTCTAAATCTCTTTCTCTGCTTTGTTGCTCCATTTAAAAATAAAACAAAAAAAAGTCTATTTAGTTTCATGCTTAACACATTCATCTATTAAACTTTTTTTCTCTAGACCCAAAATTTTAAACTTTGTTATCATTATATATATATATAGATTTAAAAGAAAGAAGATACCTTCCTATTTCTGAGTCTATTAAGAGATGCAATGAGATGATCCTCCATAAACCATATTTGGTTTAGGTTCTCAACATTACTTGGGTTTTTCCTGTCCCTATCATTGGAATACCACAAAAATTATTATTAAAATATTTTATCATCTATTATACCATGATTCATGTGTTGATATATGCTTAATATTGACAAGTGACATTTGTATACATAATCAAAATCGATTCATACAATGATTTGTCCATAAATATCAACATGTGACATTTACATATATAGTTAAAATAAATCCCAACAAATGGCATTTATATACAAAATTAAGATCGATTTTTGCATTAAATTATGTGTAAATCTTAACGCTTGACATTTACATAGAAAATCAAAGTGAATCTGGACACATGATATTTATACATGATCAAAGTAATTTCAATACGTGACATTTGTATATGTAATTAAATTCATTTGTGCATTGATCTATGTGTGAATGTTGACACTTGACATTTACATACACAACTAAAATTAATTCATATGTTGATTCATGTATAAATCTTAACTTACGGCATTTACATGCACAACTAAAATAAATCTTAAAACATGACATTCACACGTACAAGTCAAAATCTTTGAATACTAGAATATTTCAAACCTTAGTATCTTGCTCTTCTTAGCAAGTTTTTCCTTGAGCTCTCTCAATTCATCTTCATATAACTAGAGAAAAGAAAATTTAATTTAAAAACTAATAAAAAATAGAAAAAAATTGTTATGTTTTCAACTTTAGGGACCCATTTACCTTGAGGGGAATTAGCATTTCTGTCATTAGGCAGGCTTAACGGATCAAACTCTGAATCTGAATTAATATATAATTTCTTCAACATCCTCATTAAAAAAAACTAATTTTAATTGTGAAAAAAATAAAATTATAAAATAAAAAATCCCTAAATCAAGATCGGGTATTGAGACGTACCTTCATTGTATAGGTCCTCCTAGCGGCAAAAAGAAAAAGAAATTTTAGCTATTGAATTTTTTTAAAAAAAGTAAAAAGATACTTTTTTATTAATATTATTTACTTTTTTTTGCGCTCTACGAATGACATATTTGACACTTTCTCAAGAATGCTATATAAGCCACCGCTTTGATAATATTTTAAAAAAATAAAATTGAAAAAAATGAAATCGAATTGAACTTAGAAACTGAGTTTTAATTGTGAAATAAATTAATAATATTAATAGTGATAATGAAAAAGGAAAAAAAAAGAATGAAATAATTTACTTGGGGTCTTGACCAACAAAAATGGTTGGTTTACCCTAAAGGGAAGAGAGTAAGAGAACAACGTCAACATCACATGATATGGAAAGCTCTTTTGCTTTCCTAAAAATCTGTATTTTTCATTTATAATATTTTACTTGTCTTGCTTTTTTGTCTTCCAATCTTTGGATTTTTATTTTTTTTCTTCATTTTTGTTTTCTTTGTATTTTTTTAAAGTTCTTTTATGGGTTTCAGAGTAAAAAATAATGTTGTTTATAAATATAAATATAAGTTCTAAACATTTACGATAAAAATCTATGGTGATTTAAATCAATTAAATGTCACAATGTTTTCACATTTGTTGAGTGTTTTTGTTGAATTCGTGAACCCAGGTTTTGCCAGAAGTAGAGAAAACTTGCCTTATGTTGTTTGCTGTTTTGTACTTCCCATTTAGAGATTGGAAATGCCATACGGGGATGGGACCACATAAAGTGTTTTTTTTTTGTTAAATCATGCTATTAGTCTATGTAATAGCATAAGACGTGGATTTAGTCCTTTTTATTTTAATTTGATTAATTTTAGCTCTTATAATTTTTTTACTGATCAATTCTAATTCTTATATTTTGAAATTTTAGTAATGACTCAAATGGTATTAGTTAAATTTATTTGATTAAATTTTGCTATTAATCCTATTTTAGGCATAAAGTTATATATTTAGTCCATATTCTTCAATTGGATCATTCTTAGTTTCTATGCTTTTTGAAATTTGAAATTTTAGTTTTGACGCATCCATTAACTAGCTTTTTGTGGGTAATATGTGAAAATATGAAACTAACATGATATTACACATGTGATAATGTCTCTAACATCATATTTTGAAAATAGTATAATTTAATTTAACGAATTTAACAATTTCTGTTTGGTCAAAAGTGAAATATCAAAATTTTAAAAATATAAAGACTAAAAATGACCAAATTCAAGTACAATTATTAAATTCACAACTTACACATAATATGGGGACTAATAACAAAATTTAACTTTTTTTTTCTCGCTCCAACTTTGATTCTGAATCTATATTTATTTTTCGGGAAACTACACTAGCTGTCCCTAAACTATGTTTAAAATTACATTTCAGTAACCCAACTTTCAAAAGTTACATAATGGTCACTAACGTTATCAAATTGTAACTTTTCATCACTCGGCAATAAACTTTCGCGTTAAAAAAGTAACTTTGCACCTTAATTCAAAGGGATAATAGCTAATTTGGTCCAGTTAAAAAATCATTTTGATATTTTAAAATTTTATTAACTATAATTGTAAATTATTTTTAAAAAAATCTTAGAATAGAAATTATTAAAAAATCTATAAAAATAACTAAAAGATCATAATTTTTAAAAAAATATAAAAATAATTAAATATGTATAAGTCTAAAAACACTTCTAAAAATTATAACTAAATTTTTTAAAATTATTTCTTGCAATTTTTTATCATATAAAAAAATCTTAAAATTTTCAAACTAAATTCTATTTGTTTTCCATTGTAGATTGAACTCCTTCAATCACATCAACAACTTTATATTGTTATATTCAAAAATTGCTTCACAAATTTTCTTTTGATTTGTTTTTTTCTTAAAGCTTAGCAAAATCCATCTTAATGAAATATTTGCATTCCAGTATTAGATAAATTTTTGCTACTCAAGTTTTCAAGAAACAAAATCTAGGCTTGCAACACTACTTTTGTTCTTGAGAATCGTAAAAACTTCTACCATAAAGGACCTATTTGTAGGGTTTTCCAAGTAATTATGAAAAAAAAGAAGGCAAAAAATTAAGAAAGAATAGGGCAAGAGAGAAGAGCAAACTGTTCTATTATATTGTCTGGGTTATTTAGTAAGTTTCAATTTTTTTCTTTTAATTTATAATACAAAGTGCCGTACTTCTTTTCTAAACCCATCATTTCTTTTCTGTAACTCTAGTTATTAGATTGATTGGGTTTCCGAGTAACTTTCAGTTTTGAAATTTTGAAATTTTTAAATTTATAATACAAAGTGCTCTTCTTTTTCTCCAAACACACAATTTCTTCTCTCAAATTTCAAATCAACATTTTACTTTCAGCTATAAATAAAACATATATATATTATTTTTAATGATTTGAGAAGAGTGTAGCCAACGCCCATCTACTTAAAAACACCGATCTACTTAAAAAAAGATAAAAAAGAGGCAAAGAAAGATGAAAATCAAGAGAGTGTAAAACAACAAAGCAAATGAAAAACAAATGGAATCAAAGCGAATGGATATTTATTTATTTTTTTTGTAAAAGTTCAAAAGCTTATTTTTATGAGATTGGATGTGGAAAAAGTAGCTATAAAATTCAAGATTTTTCCTTACTGCAATTGATTTTTATATGATCTTTTATCTATTTTAAAGATTTTAAATTTTTTTTACAAATATTCTTCAAAAGATTCTAAAAATATCAAAATGACTTTTTAACTATAGCTTAAGGAAAATATTAGCTATTAACCCTTGGAATTAAGGCACAACGTAACTTTTTTTAACAAAAGTCAAAGTCGAGTGATAAAACTGTAGCAATTTGATAACATTAGTAACCATTATGAAATTTTTGAAAGTTGATGTAACACCTTTAACGCGTCTCCGTTGCCGGATTAAGGTTACGGAGCATTACTATCCAAAAAAAAACCTTTAACTTTAAAATAGAACAATAATATAATTTAATACTTATTAACAATAACTCAATGCAATCATAGAAAATACACACATTTGGGCCTTAAATTGAGTCTTCGAGGCTAAAAAAAATAATTTGGGAATAATCAGGGGTCAATTCGAAACAAATTAGAAAATTTGGGAAAAGTTTGAAAATCTTGGAAACAGGGGTCACACGACCGTGTGACATAGCCCAAACCGTGTTGATATTCAAAGTTAGGACACATAGCTGTGCCCCAGCCCGTGTGTTCGCTCGTGTGGGTATTCGAAGTTAGGTCAAACGACCATGTCGTCAAGCCGTGTAACTCTCAAAGTTCATGTGGTTCATCTTGCACCTAAAATTTAAATGACACATGGCCATGTGTGGCACACTGTAACACTCCAAACTCGGCCTAGACGTTATGACGAAATCCAGAGGTGTTACAAAGAATGAGTTTTAATAACGAAATTTATACGATAAAACCATTTCAGTTTTTCAACTCTTATTTGTTTATATCCATTGTTTAAACGTTTATTCAATTAATTAATTCGCCTTAAAACATGTTTTATAGTAGAAGCTTATGAAAATCGTTGTATTTCAAGAAGGAAGTTTGTATTTTAGAAAACCTTTGTTTTAGTAAAAACTGTGTTTTTAGAGAGTTGTTCAAACAAATTATTAACAAAAATCCAAATCCCAAAAATTTAATCAACAGTCCGGAGAGTCCAATTAATACAAAACTCTCAGAAATATCTTTTAAGTAAATAAAACCTTTAAGTAAATTCAGTTCGTAGACTAGTGGTCACCGCTAGACTTCGCCGCACCGATCCTTCTAAGTCTGTGACAACCAGAAGTGAGTTTACATAAACTTAGTGTGTAACCCAACATAAATAGACATGCAAACGTGCAGTAAACTCACATACAATCAGATACAGATTTTGGGTTCATGCCCATTTCAGATAAAAATAATAGAGTCAGATAAACAGAGTCAGATAATCAGAATCCTACCCCTTTCCTTTACACACCAACTCCGACCATCCCATCACACCATGTGGGATTAAAAACACCCACCCAACCTTACACACCATATCGTGCCATTATGACACATATCAGATAATGTGCAGCCAAGCTGCCAGAATATAGATGATGATCGCCATACAGAACACTTCCTCCACATATACAAATCCCACCCAAGACAGATACAGAAAACAAATACAAAAATAACAGATTAAACATGCTCAGCATGCTCATATACATATAATGGAATAATCATACATACATAGCATTATCATACTTAGAACAAAATATCAGACCATCAGATCTGTAGTTTTAGGGTTTGGTTAGCCCTTGCTGACCTTATGGTAGGCCCACAGTAAATCAAAATGACCCGTACGACCTTAGAAAAAGTTTCAAAAGTATGGGCCCACATGCTCGTATGGGCTGACACGCCCAGATTGGCCTTGCCGGTGTAGCCCATGCAGCCTGTCCCAAAAATCCACATGCCCATGTGGCCCACACGCCTAACTTGGCCTAGCTCGTATGGCTCACACGGTTACACTCCGGTCGCCACATGGCTGTGTCTTGTGCACAGCCATGCCTTCATTGACCACATAGCCGTGTCTCACACACGACCACCCACACAGCCCGTGTAGCATCGACAGTAAGCAGTTTCAGCTTTCGTCGAAACTTTATTTTTCGTATTTTGGGAAAACACCTGGTACGATTTTGATGCAAAAATGATCCCGAGCCTTCCAAAACTAAAAAATAGAGTAACCAACATCAATTTAGCAGATTGATTAACAGATTTGACACAAGGATCAAACATGGAACCGACTTACCTTCGATGACAAACTGCCTCAAACACAAACTAAACCTTTGAATTGCAATTCCCTGTTCCACAGCTTGAAAAACACAAATTACCAACAATCACTCACTACTGATTGACATTGCTAAACCCCAAACCAAAAAAAACAACAATAAAGTTCTACTTACCAACCAAAAGGAGAACCTGAAAGTTGCAATGGCATGATTGAACAATATATTCACAAGCCAAAAAAGAGAGAGAATAAAATAGAGGGTTGAAGAGAAGGAATTTGTTGTCAGATTTCCTATGAAGAAGAGAGAATTTTTCAGCAAAAAGAAAATAATAAAATAAAAATAGATAACCCCCATATCCCATATTTTTCTCCCACTAACCCACACTCTCAGACTTTCAATACGATCAAAACTCTATCAGTTAGCAGAGCAAAAATTACTATCCACGCTCATGTAGGGATTCAAACACAAGACCTCCAACATACTAACACTCTTACCACTCGAACCAGCAAGCTCATTCTGATAAGGAGTCACAGATAATTTTATATAAGCCTACTCCACAAAGGTAAGGCTTAGATAAAAAAAATAAAAAAATTTGGAAAAGGTGAAACTAGAACCCAAGACCTCATACACACACCCATGACACTTAACCACTGAAGCAGATACACATTTGTGTTAGATATTTACAGAATCAAAAATAAATTATTCAGGGCATTACACACATGACCATGAGGGTGACCGTGTGTGGTAGACGGTGGTGTGATAGCCTGTGTCCCATTCTATGTGCTCCCTTAACAACCCTTAAAACAAGCCATTTCTTACTTATAAAGCCATACTATCTATAGTTACTTTCACATGCATAAATCATGTAATAGCCCGATTTTGGGCCTAGTTGGAATAGTGGTTGAATACCACAAATCCAAAGTTAGATAAATTATTTTAATATTATTTTGGTGTTATATCATGATTATATAAGTGCATGAAAAATTTGGTGAATTAATTTTAGTGTTTGGGAACTTAATTGCGAAAAATGACTAAATCACATTAAGGGCAAAAGTTTTATTTTATTAGCCAAAGGTGTTAAATTGCTAGAGAACCATAATTAGGGTGTTTAAAGTGCAAATATACCCTAAAAATGTGCTTGGATGGCCATAGGGGACAAGAAATAGAGAATAGTCAAAGTTTAGTTGCATTAGGTGACTTATTTGGTCATAAAATAAAATAAGGAAAAAAATTGTCATTTTTTTTATCCTTCTTCTTCTTGCACTGAAAATGGCAGCAAACAAGGGGGTTTTAAGAGCCTAAACTTTCAGCCACTTATTTCTCTTGCAAGTAAGTGATTTTGATGACTTTTCTTAATGATTTTTACACTTTTGGGACTCTTATAGCATGAGCTAGCTAATATGGGGACTATTTTACAAAATGGTTGAAAGTATAGGGTTTTTACGTGAGAGAATTTATGTTTTTTGCTGAATTTTTATGGAGGAAAATGAGTCTTGGTTGTGTAATAAACAACTTTTGTTAAAGAAGTTTGCATGAAAACACTTAAAAAGGGCTATTTTGTAAAGTTGTAAAATAAGTTGTAAATGTGTGAAATAATTGAAATTGTGAGTTTCTATAGTTATAAAAAGAATTCGGCTAGGCTTGGTAAAGAGGAAATTCAATAAAAATTGATTTACGAGCCTAAGGGTAAAATCATAATTTCTGTGAAAGTCTAGGGGTAAAATGGTCATTTTGCCAAAGTATAAATTATGGAATGTATTGGTTAATGTGATGATTAAAGTAGTTAGTTTTATCATTCTAGATCAAGAAACTAAGATTCGGGCTTAAATAAAAAAGTACAAGGTTATTGACTAAAATGGCGTAATTAGCTGAAATTGCATTCGAGGAAAGTCCGTGTGACTAAATAAACATGTTATCCATGTTATTGTTAATATACTTGAAGTCTATTTTGCTATGATTGTATTTAATTCTATGTTGATGGGGTTGTGTTAGAAAGTGATGCCAAATGTTAATAACCTTTTTGTGATGATTGAATACATTAGAAATTTGATGGAATATGACATTCCATTGAAACAAGTAAGTTGTGTGTAAATATTACAACTTTATCGTTATTATGCATTGAATGTTTGATTTCACATATAAGGCTTGAATGCATCTATGAGTAATGGTATGATGAGACTTATCATGATAAACTCTCGGTTGAACCTTAGGAATAGATTGGATAATAATGCCATAACATTTGGGTGATACGTGTGCTAGTGTAAGACATGTCTGGGACATACATCGGCCACATTATGAGAGCCAGTGTAAGACATGTTTGGGACATGCATCAGCCTTGAGATATGCAAGCCAGTGTAAGACCTGTCTAGGACATGGCATCGGCTTGACATGTGTCAGTGTAAGACCTGTCTGGGACATGGCATCGACACCGATATATGAGAGCTAATGTAAGACCTGTCTGGGACATGACATTGGCCTCGATATATGGAAGTCAGTGTAAGACCTGTCTGGGGCATGGCATTGACTTAGATGTGTGAGCCAGTGTAAGACCATGTTTGGAACATGGCATTGGCATCGTACCCTATGTTTGAGGTTTAATTATTATCCTGTGGTATTCCAAATGGTTAAATGGGAAATTTAAGGTTTAAGTCGAAATGATAGAGTTTATGGCTATGTTGTGAGTGGTACAGGTACTTACATGAAATTGATGAGGTGTGAATTCAATTCCTGTTGTATGATTAGTAAGGAATGAATATGAGCATGTTGAGTAACACAGGAATGTATGCCGAGCTCATGAGAAATGATTTCGGTTTATGATGCACATTTGGTGAAGATGTAAATAGGTAATTCACGCCTATAAGAATTATTTGAGATAAACTTGTGATTATAGGTCTATACTTATGATGTATAAATATGTATTATTTACCAATTTGGTGAAAATGAATTAATAAGGTGTGATAAACTTAGTATCATCAATTTACAATAAAACAGTTTTGGACAACAGTCGTAGTCTGAATTTCAAAAATCCACCAAAAATTGTGTAAATTGAGCTACAGGCTGAATAAAACATGAAATTAAAGCTTAATGAGTCTAGTTTCATATGGAGGAAATGATGTAAGCAAAAGAGTTTCATATTATGAAATATTTAAATTTTTGTGAGACGGAGTATGAATGATTTCGAAATCCCCTGTCCTGATTTTGAAAAATCATAAAAAATTGTAAAAAAAATAATTATGGGTTACAATTTATATTATTAGAATACTTAATGAGTATATTTAAAAAAAAAACAAACGGTAACATCATTCAAATGTTTTGTGAGGAGATAATTAATTTTTAGTAAAGAAAGGTTGAAGCTGTCAAACAGTAGAATAGGGGTGAATTTGAAGAATAAACTGTACTAATTTACTGAACCAAAAATTCTGAAAATTTTATGGTAAGAATATATGTGAGTCTAGTTTTTTGGAAAATTAGCAAACTTAATTTGGAGTTTCTTAACTCCATATATAAATAATTTAGTGACTGTGACTCGAGAAAACAACTTGACCTGAACATACGTAAAAAGGCAATCATGATAGTATTACCTTGAGATCATGTTGTAAGAATTGGTGGAAGCATATTGATAAATTGCTTATTATTTTCATATGGACTTATTAAGCATGAAGCTTACTCCCTCCTTTCCATTTCTTTTAGCTTGTCAGGTTAGCTTGGTGTTGGAGATCGTCGGAGGCAACATCACACTATCAAGTCACTACCTTTGGAATCATGAAGCATATGTTAGAAATTTCAAGTGAGTGGCATGTATAGGGATCTAGTTTTATGACATGTGTTATTATGCTTTGGCCAAATGTATTGGCTTATATTGAGTTATATGTATATGGGCATGAGATGTGGCTCATATTGATTATGGCTTGTAAACTTAGCTATTCATGTCATGTCTTGTTTGCCATGCATGGTTGGTAATATGACATGTGTGTTGGATGTATGCTCTATGGCCAATTGAGGTGATCATAGCCATGTAGTAATTGCACGTTATGAAAACAACGTGATAATGGTTGAACATGAGTGCTTGATGGATAAGTTAGTAACTATAGTATAATGGTAAAAGTGGTCATCAAAATGACAAGTCTTACAAATGTGAATTAAGGAATCTAGACTCGTTATTGCATGAGTAGATGCGTTTCTTGTAAGAGGGCATGTTAATGTTATGAATATGTCTAAATAAAGAGTGTTTAATCACTAAAATGATGTCATGATTTGTGGTTTTAATGTGTATAAGGTTGTAAGGGTTTTTGGGTAATATGAAGGCTTAGAAAATAGCCTAAAGTGTTGACTACACGGGTCGAAACACGGCCATGTGTCTTAACCGTGTGGGGAACACGACCTTAGCACATGGGCGTGTGGCTTGGCCATGTGGTCCAAATTATTCGCTGATGTCATAGTCAGAGAGTTACACGGCCTGAGGACACGAGCGTGTCAAAGGCACACGGACGTGTGACCTTGTGTCATGGAAAAATTTTCTAAGTTTTCCCAAAACTTTCTAAGGTTCTCGGTTTAGTCCCTAACTACTTTTAATGCATGTTTAGGGCTTCGTAGGCCCTTGTATGGGACATTATGTATGTGTATGAAATTTTTGAATTAAAAGAAATTTTGTAGCCCGTTTTTTGCATGTTTGTGAACGATTAAGTCTGGTAATGCGTCGTACCCTATTCCGGCGCCAGGCACATGTAAGGGGTGTTACAAATTACATTCAAAGTCACCTAAAACATGTAAAAAAATCATTCAATATAGACCTAACCAATGTGCCTTTATTAGACGCCACAACTCATGCACCTAAAACATATCAATTTCAACACCATAAGTCCATGACCAAAACATACATCACATATACAACATTTAGTTACTTCATTCTCAAATCATACCTCTTAGCCATACTTTTTCATAAGACATATTTAAGTGACCAAATTCACCTATTAACTTAAAGCACAAGATTAAAACCTATAATATGGTCAAGTTAGCAACACACTCCTATTACTTTCAAAACATACCAATTCAACCATTTAAAAACATATCAATCAACCATTTCTTTCCTAATTTCAGAAGACCATGAACAACTATTAATAAAAGGTATTAAGGCATACCAATTTAACATACAAAGATATACATGCCATTTTATAACCATTAGCCCAAATTATTCAAAAGCTACCAAAATAGACAATGGATAGTATGATTGTGCTCCGACAAAGATTTCAACCGGTCGAGCCTTTCGATGATCTACAAAACAAAGAAAACAACTATATAAGCAACTAGTGTTTAGTAAGCTCATATAAGGGAAACTTAAATGACCAAACCTACTTTCATCATGTCTATGCCAAACTTCCTTTCCTATACAGACCACCTCATAAGGTTAGTAAGTATAACATTACATATAAATTCCAAGTAAATCATGGCATATACATAATAAGCATTTAGGCTTTCTATATCACCCATCATATATATATCCATTACAAATTATTCTGATTTGAATCCACATAGTTATTAGATAATAAGTAACATAACATCTATGAAACATAACATATATTAAGAAATAAATTCCATGCATATTTCATCCATCACATGATAAATTCTCAAAATTTTCATTTCATATATGCATATCCATCTTTCCATTTCTTATGAACAATAGTGACATTAAGTTTTTATGCATGCCTTTCCATTAACCATTACTTACCCGTTGAACCATATAGAATTATACCAGATACTTGGGAATGCTCACACATAGTGTGCCTTTTCATATAACCATAACCTTTCCAATAGTGCTCACATGAGCTGTGAAATAGGCCTGCTCACACGAGCTATGGGTCTGGATGTTAACTACACGATGCTACTCACACTAGCTATGGAGAATTCGCAGCAAATGCAGGACCTCAGTCATTGGTAGGTGTAACACCCCTAACCCATATCCGTCGTCGGATTAGGGTCATGGGGCATTATCGAACAAAAACACATTTTCGAACAACCACACATTTATACAAGTCATATTCATATATATAAAGCATATGTTCAATTAAAATAATAAGCATGATTTTATTAATCATAATATAATGTAAAAATCATATTAAAAACATTTCAATAATATCCGAATACTTAGTAGAAATCAAACAATTTATATCTTATTTTCTTACAAGCACATTTTAAAACAATTTAAACAATTCGCATGGTACTATATCCTTTAGCATATACATATAATATTATCAACTTTACCAAATGGTTATATCTACAAGTCATATATTAAGATATAAGTCAATAATAAACCTCAACCAAAACACATCGAACAACCATGTTTACTCACTTAAACCAAATTCATATATTCAATATCATATTATATACTTACATATATAAAACCGATACATCATATACTTAGATACATAAGTGCAAAAGCCAAATCATCGATCAACATTTTCATTACCTAAATTCACATCTCACCGAACATACTTGTCAACCAAATTAAACTACTACTATTTTTACAAATCATAACTGAATCATTTTAACCAAGGATAACATAACAAACTTAATTTATACCTATATGTATACCATGGCCGAATCACTCAAATCACATCCAAATCACCAATCAACTTCAATGCAAAAAACTCATATCACATATACCATTCGTCCAAAGCACATAATATTATGATAAAAAATGAACTTAAACCATAACAAAAAACAACCGAACTCAACATAGAAAATTTAGCCATTTTCGCATGGCTTAAATTATACATAAACCAAAATGCAACATTCCAAAGGTATAATCCAGCCTATACATGCCATAGATTCAAAAATTCACTTATAAAGATTTCGAAGACAGTCGATAGTGTGATAGACTTTACTGACGATTCCCGAGCTCATAACTTGACTCCAAAATCTATAAAACAGAGGCAAACACAAACACATACAATAAGCTAACATAGCTTAGTAAGTCATAAGCAAATAAACAACCCAATGATATAATCAACTCAATTAAACTAAACCAAATTATATTATCATTACCATAATTAGTCTTAAACTTACAAATTTCATAAATAATACATTTTTATACACAAATGCTACCTTGGCTGAATGCTCATATAATTAAAATAACAAATTATCATTCAACTTTCAAAACCAAAATGTCATTATGTAACCAAATATACATACACCTATATGCAAAAGTTCAGTAATCATGATATAACATCATGTACATATACTACTTATGTGGCTGAATATACATGGTCATATATGCACATATTCAAGATTCAATTCCATAATTTTCATATCATTTATTCACAAGCCGAATACACTTACCATGTTCACGTACATTCTTACTTTACTTCATACAAGGCTTACAACATATATCAAGTAACTTACTTACCCTATTTCAAGTAGGAAATAAACTAATTCATACCTGATCATTTTAGCTCAGTTTACACAATCGATCACACTTATTGTTGCTCGATGAACCATTTGGAATTGAATAGGACACTTGGATAATCACATATATCGTACAATGCCAACGTCCCAGATGTGGTCTTACATGTAATCACATATCGATGCCATTGTCCCAGACAGGGTCTTCCTCTGACACATATATCGGAGTCACATATCGATGCCAACGTATAAAACGTGGTGTTACTCGTACACATATATCGAAGTCACATATAGATGCCAATGTATAAAATGTGGTCTTACTCGCACACATATATCGATGCCATGGTCTTACTCGCACATCACATATTGAAATCCTATTTCATGACATATGTATCCTAGCTATTCCTAAGGTTCATACGGGACTTTCGGACGTCGTATCTCGATTGAATCGAACTCACAAACATAGTTGCCAAGCTTGTATACATTTGGCTATTATAAATATATGTTCACATATTTCATTCTAGCATATATATAGTTCGTATTTTATTAAAATTAACAATGTCTATTTGCTAATAAACTTACCTCGGACGATGAAAAACGGAACGGGACGACTAGTCGACAACTTTAGTTTTCCCCCGATCCAAATCCGATTTTTTTGGTTCTTGATCTAAACATATTCAAATTAAACTCATTCAAACATATTTTCATTCAATTTAGTCCAAAAACACATAGATGGGAAAATTACCATTTTACCCCTAACATTTTACACTTTATACAATTTAGTCCCAATTGCACAAAATACAAAATATGCAAAATTTCACTACACCCATGTTAGGCCGAATATTCCTAGTATTCATACAAGTCCATGTATTTCATTTATTTCGCATTTTAGTCCCTCAATTTATCATTTTTGCAATTTAGTCCTAACTACTCAAAATCATCAAAAATTCCAATATAAAACATGTTAACCCAAAATATATCTTTCATATTTCATCATCAAACAACAAAAATCACAAGCTTTCAACAATGGCATAACTCAAAATATTCACCAAAATAAAAAAATTCAAGCATCGGTCTTGTAGATAACTTACCAACAATATAAAAAACGTAAAAAATATCAAAAACTGAGCTAGAACTCACATTGAATCAAGCTTCAACAAGGTCAAACCCTAGGTTTCTTTTTTTCTTTTCTTTCTTAATTATGTTTCGGTAAGAACAAGCATTATGAAAGCATTTTTTTAATTTTTTATGTTTTATTATTTCATAAATATAACATATTTTACAATTATAACCTTAATAAAATTATTCATATTTCACTAACTAATGGCCGAATGTCTCCATACAATATTTTAAGGGTATAATTACATTATAAATACCCCATATTAAAAGAACAAAACAATTCAACAATTCAACAATTAGCATACACATTTTGCATTTTACGTGATTAAGTCCCTTTATTTAATCGGACACCCAAATGACAAAATTAAATTACGAAAATTTCACACACACAAATTCAAACATAATAAGCACAAAAAATAATTTCAAAATATTTTTCTGACTCGAATTTGTGGTCTCGAAATCTAAATCGGGTTGTTACAACTCTCCCCATTAGGGCCTTTCGTCCTCAAAAATCTTACCGGTGAATAGATTCGGATAACACTCTTTCATTGCATCTTTTGGCTCCCACGTTGCTTCCTCAACTCCGTGTTTATGCCACAACACCTTAACTAGAGAAATTTTCTTATTTCGCAATTCTTTAACTTCGCGATCCAGAATGCAAATCGGTTCTTCCTCATATGTCATATCAGGCTTAATCTCAATCTCTGACAGATTAATCATATGCGAAGGATCAGATCAATATCTAAGAAGCATCGAAACATGAAATACATTGTGAATCTTTTCTAGCTCAGGTGGCAACAACAATTTATTAGCAACTGATCTGATAAGCTCTATAATCTCATACGACCCAATAAATCTCAGACTCAATTTGCCTTTACGACTGAATCTAAGTATTTTTTTCCACGGTGAAACTTTCAAAAATACTTTGTCTCTGATCAGAAACTCTATGTCTTTTCGTTTCAAGTCCACATACGATTTTTGACGATCTAATGCTGCTTTTAGACTGTCACGGATTACTTTCACTTTCTGTTCAGTCTCTCTAATCAAATCGACCCCGTGTATCTTGTTTTCACTGAGCTCAGTCCAATACAATGGTGTACGACATTTACGATCGTACAAAGCCTCATAAGGTGCCATTTTGATACTCGATTGAAAGCTATTATTATACGCAAATTCAATCAGAGGTAAGTATCATTGCCACGTACCTTCAAACTCGAGAATGCAACATCTCAACATATCCTCAAGTATCTGAATGATTCGTTCAGACTGACCATCTGTTTGCGGATGGAAAGCTGTGCTGAAATGTAATTTCATACCTAATGCATCTTATAGCTTCTTCCAAAACCGCGATGTAAACCTCAGATCTCTATCCAAAACAATAGAAATAGGCACACCTTGTAATCTCACAATCTGAGAAACATATAATTCAACAAGCTTGTTAAGCGAATAATCTGTACGAACCGGAACAAAGTGAGCCGATTTAGTCAATCTATCCACAATAACCTAGATTGCATCTTTCTTGCTCGGTGTCAACGGTAAACCAGATACAAAATCCATCGTGACTCTGTCCCATTTTCACTCAGGTATCATGATCGGTTGAAGTAATCTAGAAGGTACCTGATGTTCGGCTTTTACTTGTTGATAGACTAAACATTTCGAAACAAAGTAAAAAATGTCTCGTTTCATACCATGCCACCAGTAAAGCTGTTTCAAATCATTGTACATCTTCGTACTCCTTGGGTGAATAGATAACTGACTGCTGTGAGTTTCATTCAAAATCATCGGAATCAACTCTAAATTTCTCGGGACACATATTTGATTTCTGAACCACAAACAACCCTTAGCATTAACTCTAAATTCTGAATCAACATTTGAATCACATTGAGCTCGTTTTGTTATCAAATCATCACCAACTTGCTGGGCATCACAGATTTGTTGAACAAATAACGGTCTTGCTTTTAATTCAGCTATTATTGAACCATCATCATATATATCCATATGTGCATTCATTGCACGCAAAGAAAACAATGATTTTCGGCTTAAAGCATCAGCAACAACATTAGCCTTTCCCGGATGGTAATCAATCACAAGCTCGTAGTCTTTTAAAAACTCTAACCATCATCGTTGTCTCAAATTCAGATCTTTGTAAGTCATCAAGTATTTAGACTTTCGCTATCAGAATAAACATGACATTTTTCACCGAACAGATAGTGACGCCATATCTTCAACGCAAACACAATAGTTGCTAATTTCAAATCGTATGTCGGCTAGTTCTTTTCGTACGGCTTTAACTGTCTCGAGGCATAAGCTATAACTTTGCCTTCCTGCATCAGAACACAACCCAAACCATTTAAAGATGCATCACTATAAATAACAAATTATTTACCTGATTCTGGCTGAACTAGCACTGGAGCTTCGGTCAAAAGGGCTTTCAACTGATCAAAACTTTTCTGGCACTTTTTTGACCACTCAAACTTAACATCTTTCTGTAATAGCTTCGTCATCGGAGTTGCAATCATAGAGAAACCTTTCACGAACTACCTATAGTAAGCGACAAGTCCCTGAAAACTTCGGATCTCAGAAACATTTCTTGGAGGTTTCTAATCAAGTATAGCTGAAATTTTACTCGGATCAAGTCGAATACCCCATGCTGATACAACATGGCCTAGAAAACTAACTGTACGTAACCAGAACTCACATTTACTAAACTTTGCAAATCACTATTTATCTCGCAAAGTCTGTAACACAAGTCTCAAATGTTTGGCATGCTCGGTTTCATCACAGGAGTATATCAAAATGTCATCTATAAACACAACCACAAATCAATCCAGATACTATCTGAAGATCTGATTCATCAAATCCATAAAAACAACAGGTGCATTAGTAAGTCCGAAAGGCATAACCAAAAACTCATAATGTCCGTACCTAATTTTGAAAGCAGTCTTTGGCACATCAGAGTCTTTAGCTCTTAACTGATAGTAGCCTGATCTCAAATCTATCTTTGAAAACACTGTAGCCCCTTTCAGCTGATCGAACAAATCATCAATTCATGACAACGGATACTTATTCTTTATAGTCACCTTGTTGAGTTGTCGGTAATCAATATACATCCTCATAGTTTCGTCTTTCTTTTTCACAAATAAAACTGGTGTACCCCAGGGAGAGAAGTTCAGTCGTGCGAAACCTCTATCTGTCAACTCTTGCAACTGAGCTTTCAATTCTTTTAATTCAGTAGGTGCCATTCTGGACGGAGCTATAGATATCAGAGTCGTCACTGGTACTAACTCAATACCAAACTCTACCTCTCGAATAGGTGGCAAACCCGACAATTCTTCAGGAAACACATTCGGATACTCGCACACAGTAGGTATTGATTCAATCTTTCTTTCGGTTCCTTTACTATTAAGCACATATGCAAAGTAATCTTTGCAACCTTTTCTTATATATTTTCGAGCTAACATCGAGGAAATCATTACCATTAAACCGTTCAGATCATTAGATTCAACCCGAATAATCTCATCATTCTGGCACCGTAAATCAATAGTCTTTCTTTTGCAGTTTACAACAGCATCATGCAAAGTCAGCCAATCCATACCTAGAATTATGTCGAACTCATCGAATGGTAACAACATCAAATCAGCCAAAAAACATGAATCTTGAATCATCAAGGGACAATTCTAACATACTTTATCAACCATTACACACCGACCCAAGGGGTTTGATACTCTAATCACAAACTCAGTAGACTCAACAAGCAAAGTCTTACTGAATACTAATGTCTTACAAACATAAGAATGAGTTGAACCAGGATCAATCAATGCAATTACACTAGTATCATAGAGAGTGAATGTACCAGTAGTAACATCTAGGGATGAAGCCTCCTCGCGCGCGCGAATAGCATAGGCTCTGGCAGGTGCACGAGCCTCAGATCTAAGTGCTATATCTTTAGTCGCACTCTGACTGTTACTCACATTACCCGTATTTCTGGGTGGTCTACCTCGAGTTGCAATGTTACCTGATCTAGTATTCTGTACTGGATTTTGTTCAGCTAACGCATGGCATTCACGAATATAATGATCCATCGATCCACATTTGAAACAAGCTCGATCATGCAATCTACAACTGCCGGGATTTCATTTACCACAATGTTTACACTCAGGTTGATTTGATCTGACATTACCTACACTAGCTACTGAGGTAGTTCTCGAGCTCACAGGTGGCCTAACTCGATCCCGTCGTATATAACCTGAAGTAGCCTTAGAACGACCAAAATTATCTCGGAACTTCTTTGGTGCCTACTGAAATAACTTACTCGATGATCTCTTATGTGAATCTCTAGCTTCAAAGTCAACTTTTTTTTTTCTCTTTCCGAGCTCTTCATCTTTGCAGGCTTGCTCAACCAGTACTACAAACTCTTTTATCTCAAGTATGCCAACTAACAGTTTAATGTCTTCGTTTAGCCCGTCTTCAAATCTTTTACACATTATGGCTTCGGTCGAAATACACTCTCAGGCATACTGACTGAGTCTCACGAATTTTCGATCATACTCTGTCACAGTCATTAGACCTTGTTTCAACTCCAGAAATTCTTTGCGCTTCAGGTCGATAAATCTCTGGTTGACATATTTCTTACGGAACTCAGTCTAAAAGAACTCCCAGGTTACCTGCGCTTTTGGAACCACCGATACTAGTGTATTCCACCAGTGATATGCAGTGTCTCGAGGTAAAGACATGACATAATTGAAACATTCATCCGGAGTACAAGATAATTCGTCGAACACACAGATAGTATTATCAAGCTAGAATTTAACTCGCTCAGCATCATCATCATCAGTAGCTTTGAACTCTTCAGCCTTGTGTTTTCAGATTTTATCAACAGGAGGCCTAAGCAATCTGAACGGATGACTCACTTGAGGTATAACAGGTATCAAAGATGGATTAGTCGGGGATGAAGGTTGTGATGCAGTCGTATTAGTCCGAATATATTGAGTAAACCAGCCGTTCATCATTTGGTAAAAGACTTGTTTAGCCTCTCCCTCTTGGTTACTCAAAGTCGGTTGAGAATCAACCGGCACTGTCCCTTGCGCGGGAGCAGACGCTATACTTTTGACATCATCAGCTACGGCTCTGTTGGGATCTATTTACTATACGAAAACACATTTTTAAATGTCAGAAGTTATCACAGTATCGCAGTTTATAATATGGCATCTATAGCTAGACTCACACGCACTACGTTAGTCTTAGAATCGACTAAACTGTAGCTCTGATACCAATAAACTATAACACCCCTAACTCGTATCTTTTGCCAGATTAAGGTCACGAGGCATTATCGAATAGAAACCCATTTTCGAACAACCACACATTTATACAGGTCATATTCATATATATAAAGCATATGTTCAATTAAAATAATAAGCATGATTTTATTAATCATAATATAATGTACAAATCATATTAAAAACATTTCAATAATATCTGAATACTTAGTAGAAATCAAACAATTTATATCTTATTTTCTTACAAGCACATTTTAAAACAATTTAAACAATTCGCATGGTACTTTATCCATTAGCATATACATATAATATTATCAAATTTACCAAATGGTTATATATACAAGTCATATATTAAGATATAAGTCAATAATAAACCTCAACCAGAACACATTGAACAACCATGTTTATTCACTTAAACCAAATTCATATGTTCAATATCATATTTATATACTTACATATATAAAACTGATACATCATATACTTAGATACATAAGTGCAAAAGCCAAATCATGAATCAACATTTTCATTACCTAAATTCACATCTCACCAAGCATACTTGTCAACCAAATTAAACTACTACTTTTTTACAAGTCATAACCGAATCATTTTAACCAAAGATAACATAACAAACTTAATTTATACCTATATGTATACCATGGCCGAATCACTCAAATCACATCCAAATCACCAATCAACTTCAATGTACAAAACTCATATCACATATACCATTCGTCCATAGCAAAAAATATTATAATAAAAAAAATGAACTTAAACCATAACAAAAAACAACCGAACTCAACATAGAAAATTTAGCCATTTTTGCATGGCTTAAATTATACATAAAACAAAATGTAGCATTCCAAAGGTATAATCCAGCCTATACATGCCATAGATTCAAAAATTCACTTATAAAGATACCGAAGACAGTCGATAGTGTTGATAAATCATAATTTATACATATTTTTATCCCATGCTTAGCCTATTTATGAATGGTTTCCCCTTAGATTTGGTGAATTCGATGCTCCTAATCCTTTAATTTCATGTTTTATACTTAGGAGAGCATAGAAGAGTAAAAAGAGTGAGAAATGGGCCGAAAATAGAGAAAATGGACCCACATGAGAAATCAACATGGCTTAGACTTTCTCACACAGGCGTGTCACACGGTCGTGTCCCTTTGGCAGGATTGAAGCACGACATACACGGGTATACTACACGTCCGTGCCCGTTTAACAGCCTTAACCATGGGCTGGAGTAATCGCGCACGGGCGTGTCACACGGGTGTGTCCCTGCCGAGCCCAAGTATAACCCTATTAAAAAAAGGCCAATTTTGAGGGCTCTTAGGCATTCAAAAGCTTACTTAAACACCTGAGGAGGCACTTAGAAGGGGACGCATGGTAGGAAGCAAGGAATTACTCAAGGAAAGCCGATTAATCCATCTCAGAAGCCGGATTCATCATCAAGACTGAAGATCTCCCCTCAAGTTCCTTCAGGAGTTTTGGGTTTTCTCATGTTTTGTTATCTTTATGCTTTTGAGATGTTTTCTTCCATAAGTATGAACTAAACCCCCTAAATACCTAAGGGGAATGAAACTTAAGACGAATCTTGTTATTATTATCTGAATTGTATGATAAATATTTGACTTATTCTTAATTATGTGTTCTTAATTCTTGTTTTGATATTCCAGGATATTAATTCAAGTTAAGCTCTTATGCAGAGGAGGAATAGACCCTGTTTAAGAGTAAATTTGTCATAATTAAGCGGAGTTGATTTCACGCCTGGAGATAGGGTGATAAGATTTTGCCGGATTAGGGTGAAACCTAATAAGGGAATCTATAGATCGAGTTAATGCAATTCTAGGGTGTTAATTAGAAAGAGATTTCAATTATTCAACCTAGGGTTAGACGTTATTAGTCCCGAGAGAGATAATAATATAACTTAGGGATTTCTACGGATCAAGTCAAATGAATAAATCGTCTGATTTAGAGTCAAATAACAAGTGAAGTCTAGGTGGGTTTTTCCTTAGGTATTGTCTTAATCAATCAAATTTTCCCAAAAGTATTTTCCAAAATTTTCTTTCTGTGCATTCTTAGTTAATAATTAGTTTAGATAACCAAACCTCTTAATTTTTAGGCTAGATAATAAAAAGGAAGTAAATACTAGTACTCATAGTTCCTTTGGGTTTGACAATTTGGTCTTGCTGAACTATACTACTGTTCGATAGGTACACTTGCCTTAATCATGATAATACGTTAGTCTCAAGAGCGATTCATTCATAAATCTTTAAAACCTATCACGTATCAAGTTTTTGGCGCCATTGCCGGGGAACTAGGATATTAGGAACATTCGATTTTTATTACTTTAGCCATTTTACTTTTATTGCAATTTAATTTTTTATTTTATTTTCTAATTCTTCATTTATTTTCTTCTGACAGGTTTTTCTAGTTTATGACTAGAAAAAACCCGTTAGGACCGTTACTGTTTGATAGTGAGCTCGATCACATATTTTGCAAAAATCGAAGAGAAATATGGTGAAGCTTACGATACACAGAGGAAGAGCAAGATGATGATAATTCAACCACAACCGAGGAGATCGCTAAAAACCAAGAAAATTCGCTACCTCCTGCGATTTTTTGTTAATCAAAATCCTGCTCCGCGCACTATGTATGATTCTGCTAAACCTTCTTTAATAGGAATTGAATCGAGCATAATTAGACTCGCTGTAGCTGAAAATACTTTTAAACTAAAACCTAACACAATTCAAATGATACATCAATTTGTTCAGTTTGATGGTTTGCAGGACGAAGATCCCAACGCTCACTTGACAAATTTCTTAAAATTTTACGACACTTTTAAAATTAAATGGCGTTTCTGATGATGCAATTCGCCTTCGATTGTTTCTCTTTTCGTTGAGAAAAAAAGCTAAATAGTGGTTGAATTTGATGCCACAGGGGTTAATCACTACTTGGGAGCAAATGACCGAAAAGTTTTTATTAAAATATTTTTCACCGGCTAAAACGGCTAAATTATGTAATGATATCTCTTCTTTTGTGCAGATGGATTTAGAAACACTCTACGATGCATGGGAGAGATACAAGGACCTTTTGAGAAAATGTCCTCACCATGGGTTACCACTCTGACTACAGGTTCAAACGTTTCATAATGGTCTGAATCCTTCAACTCGACAGATGATCGACGCAGCCGCTGGCAAAACCTTCAATAATAAGACACTTGAAGATGCTTATGAATTTATAGAAGAGATGTCATTGAATAATTATCAGTGGCAAGTCATGAGGACAAAGCCAACAAAAGCAGCCGGCATGTATAATGTCGATTCAGGCACCATGCTATTTAATCAAGTAGAACTCTTGAATAAGAAAATTGACGGTTTCCTTAGTTCTTCACAGGTTCACTCAGTAATGCAGTACGAAGCGAGTGGAGGTGGATCAAGTAGTACAGAGTACCCACCTTATGGCCACAACATGGAGAACGAGCAATTAAATTACCTGGGTAACAATCCTCGACCTCAAAACAATCCTTATAGCAATACTTACAATACAGGTTGGAGGAACTACCCAAATTTTTCATGGGGAGGCCAAGGAAATCAGAGACCACCACCCCCTTCAGGCTTTCAGTAACCACTGTACCAGCAGGAGAAAAAGCCGAACCTTGAGGAGATGCTAACTGATAAACGCCAAATTATACATGTTTTTACCCCAAATACTTAGTATATTTATGGATGTTTACTATTAGATTTGTGGATTTTGGTGCTCTTAATCTAGTTATTTCATGTTTTTTACTCAGGAGAGCACCAAGGGACAAAAGGAGCCAAAAACGAGCTAAAAATGGACAAAATGAACCAAATCAAGAGGACCACACGGCATAAGCCTTGCCATATAGGCAGCTCACACGCCCGTGCCTTTTGAGGGTGTCGACCAAGGTTTACACAACTCACACGGCCTGGCCATTGAGCCCACACGGCCGTGGCAATTTAACCGATCGAACATGGCCTGGCAACCACGTCACACGGCCGTGGCACACGGGCGTGTCCCTTTTTTAAGGAGTTGTATTTTACACGAAAAAGGGATGCTTAGGGGGCAAGAAAGCCAATCAAAAGCCTATATAAACACCCTAAGTATGACCTAGAAAGGGGCTCTCTCTCCAGAACTTTTCTGGAACACAGAACCACACGCCGGGAATTACTTGAAGGAAGCCAGACGATCCATCTCAAAAGCTGAAGTTACTCCAAGACTGAAGATCTCAGAATTCCTTTAAGGGTTTTAGAGTTTTCTTTATGTTTTTCTATTTTTATACTTTTGAGATGTACTCTTATTTTATTATGAACTAAACCCCTTAAATACCTAAGGGGGATAAAACCTATGATGGATCTTGTTATTATTATCCGAACTGTATGATAAATAGTTGATTTGTTCTTAATTATGTGTTCTTAAAGCTTGAGTTAATATTCTGGGTATTAATTCATGATTTGATGTACTTATGCAGAGGAGGAATAGACCCTGCCTAATAGTAGATTAGGCATAATTAAGCGAAGTTGATCGAGCGCCTAGAAATAGGGTTACGAGATTTTGCCGAATTAGGGTGAAACCTAATATGGGAGTCCATAGATCGAGCTAATGCAACCCTAGAGTGTTAATTAGAGAAAAGTCTTAGTTATTCAATCTAGGGGTTAGACGTTATTAGTCTTGAATAGGGATAATAACATAGGTTAGGGAGTCTCACGGATCAAGTCAAGTGAATAAATCGTCCGGTTCAGAGTCAGGTAACAAGTGGAATCTAGGTGGATTCCTCCCTGGATGTCATCTTTATCAATTGCTTTTCTTCAAGTCTTTTTCCAAACTTTCTCTTTGCTTTTATTAAATTAGTTAATTAGTTTAGATATTTAGTTTAATAAACAAACCCTTTTATTCTTAGGCTAGATCATAAAAGGATAGTTATTACTAGTACTTTTGGTTCCCTTAGGTACGATATCCCGGTCTTACCATTACTATACTATTGTTCGATAGGTGCATTTGCCTTTTCGTCGTGGTAATAGTTAGTCTGGGTTTGATGCTTGTTGAAATCCTCTTACTTAATTTGACCCTTTTTATCGAGATTAAATTTAATATCGTTACCTCACTATGTTCACCATTTTTTGTTACTGAATCATGAAGTAAAATTTCTGTATTGTATTAACTTGATTTGTTCTTAAAAAAAATGTGTGTGTGTAATTTTCAGCAAGCTAAAGTTGTCATGAGCTCATGTAAAATAGTTCTAGCTATTTGTTTGTGATTCAGTGATTAAGTTTTTGATAGTGGGGTAACATATTGAAATTATCTCGATTCTAACCCCTGTTCTTCAACCTGTATCCATACCTGTAACCTAAACCCCATTACAACCATGCAAAGACTTTTTGATTAGTGTATCATATCATTTACAAGTGGTGGAGATTTTATTTTCATGCAAGCCTGTGGCAATAACTTTTCATGTTAGACAATCGAGTGCTTAATCTTGACCCTTAAACACTTTGAGTGATATGAGTGAATCTTTAGTGAGGATGTCATCTCTTGTGTATTTAGGACTAAAGTTAATTACTTAAAGGAAGGAGCTTACCTATAATTTTATTATCGAGATATCCGATTTAGATTGTTTGAGGCTTTTAATGCCCCTATAGTTAAATTCTCATTGTATAAATTTTCGTGGAATAGTTTGTAACATTATCAGTAATGATTATGCGATTGAAAAGAATGAATTCTAGCAGTAAGTGAGAATTTTGCTTGAGGACAAGCAAATGCTTAAGTGTGGGGGTATTTGATAAACCGTAAATAATATATATTTTTACCCCATGTTTAATGCATTTTATAGATGATTTCTCATTAGAACTGGTGAATTCGATGCCCCTAATGCTTTAATTTCATGTTTTGTACTCAGAAGAGCACCAAAAAGGAGCAAAAAACGAACCAAAAAGGGACAAAACGGACCAAATTAAGAAGATGACACGGCTTAATCCTTGCCACACGGGCCGCTCACATGCCCGTGTCTTTCGAGGGTGTCGACCAAGGCTTTAACGATGCACACAGCCATTTGGAAACTAACATAAGAGTAGATGGAGAGCTGGCTTTAAATAGAGCAAACCATGAGGAGAGTAGGCATACCTTTCTTGGCTGATCCCCTTCGCTTTATGACGTGTTCGTTTAGGTTGGGCGTCAGCTAAGAGTGTTTGGGGTGCGGATTAACTGAAGTCTCCTAACAGGTGTGTATTTCTCATTACTCTAGCAGTAGGACGGCTATTTCAGGCCGCGATGGGCTGAAATGGGCCATGTGGTCCCAATGGGTCCGTAGGCCCAAGTGGATAAGTTCTAGAATTACCGAAATACCCCTGTAGGATAGAATTACCGAAATAACATTGTAGGGTAGAAATACTGAAATACCCCTGTAGGGTAGAATTACCGAATACCCTTGTGGGGTAAAATTACCATTTTGCCCCTAGGGTGTTAAATGACTATTTTACCCCTCGTGCGTAAATGACTAACTTGTGTGGTGATTGGGTTAGTTGACGTGGATTTATGTTAGTTATCGTTAATTCGTAAGTCTAATGTGTTAGTGATCGATTGTAGGATTATCGCGTGGGAGATATCATGATCAATCGTCATCAACCAGGTTGTAAACGACACCCTCCCTTAGACTGAATCGGTAAAAGCCGAAATACCAAAAGTTGGTATTTTGTGAACTCGCGAGCGTGCAAGCGCTCGTGAGACAGTTGTTAATGAATATGGTGCATTTGGATGATTAGAGTGCAAAGTGTGCATTTTCGTGCACAATGGTATTTTTGAGCTTAATGGGCCGAAAACGGGACAATGGGCCAATGGACCCACTTTGGTAAAAAGACGAGGTAAGTACTTCTGATTACTTGGTAAACGTTAGAATGAGCATGAAACCTTAGCAATAGGTAATAATTACTGAAATACCCTTATGCATGCAAAATTAGGATTTTACCCTTAGGGTTATTTTTTTCTGAGAAGCATGATGTTCTGTTTCTGTATACGTATGTCATGACATATTATTTCTGTTGTATGGGACATGGGTTTATATTGATGGAGGAAGCGTTCTGGCAGCCTCGCTGCAATCTGGTGGCCTTGCCACATATATCTGTTCTGGTGACTTCGTCACAATATCTGGCAGCCTCGCTGCAATCTGGTGGCTTCGCCACATATATATATCTGTTCTGGTGGCCTAGCCACAATATCTAAATCTGGTGACTTCGACACAATATCTGGCAGCCTCGCTGCAATTTCTGTGGTGTGTAGCGGTTGGGTGGGTCGGGTAGTCTCCCCACATGGTGTAAGGCTGGTACGAGGGTGTTATGGATGGCTCTGGGTTGGGATTTCTGCATTCATGATATTTTTGTTCTGTATCTGCTATGGGCCTATGGGTTTCATTCTGATTTCTGTACTGGGCCAAGGCCCAGATAAGTCTGACTCTGAGGTTTGATCTGTTTTGGGCTATGGTTGGGTTATGTTACACACTGAGTTTACCGAACTCACCCTTTATTTTCATCTCTGCAGGAAATCCCCAACCATCGTGGGCTTGGAGTTGTGAGGAATTCGGAGTGGCAACATCATCTGCAAAGTTAGATTTTCTAAGTTAGTTTATTTTTATTATTTTATATTTTGATTTAATTTTGGGTTTTAAGTTGTAATAAGGCCGCTATTTCAATTTCTTTTTCCGCTATGGTTTTATTTTCTGATTATATTTATACTATGTCGGAACTGCTAGTGTTAGGCTGTGCGGTTTTTAAAATTAATGAACGTTTTCCAAGACTCAACAAGTACAACAAATGGATAGCCTAAAGATTGATAAACTGACTTTTCATTTAACCGCTATTTTTACAAAGACCACCCCAATCACTTAAACCAATGAATGCATACTAAGTCGTAAGTCCATGTGACACGTCAGATCTGGCCATAACGTCTGGGCCGGGTTTGGGGTGTTACATTTAGTGGTATCAGAGCGTAGTTGCAACAGCTCGATTGTGGAACGGGTCTAAAAACGGGAGTTTGTAAAGAAACACTGAATAAAGGTTTTCGAAAATAGTTTTTTTTGGAACTTGATTATAAATTGTTTTCGAGAATGTTTCCAATATTTTCTCTTTACAAATAGATGATTTTAAAGATTAAAATCGGTTTTTTAAAATTAGGTCTTTTTTAGAAGGTGGCACACCGAATCTCCGGCCCAAGTCTGTAAGTTTTCTGAGCCTTTATAGTTGTTTCTGAAATATCTGTTATATGCTTGTACAAAACCTTATCATGGTACTTTAGTTAGGGTAACACTTGAACTATAGAAACTATGATAAGTAGACTGAGACTGTAGCTAGGTTACCGCAAAAGGAAACAAACTCAAACTCTGAATTATTGTTATTCATAAGACATCTGTAATAAACACTGAAATATTAAACTGATTCATAAAATTCTTAACTAGATAATACGTAATGAGTACACGAGCAGCTCGTGGAAGAGGCTGAGGTAATGCTTAGGCTGAATCTTCGTCTTCAGGACATGTGCTAACAGCAGCTGCACTGGTACCACCAACAACAGAGGTAGAGTCTCATGATTGAGGTGCCGGGGACGATGCTCTGTCCCAGGCAATGCTCCGAGTTTTGGAAAGGGTTGCTGGGGCAAGTACGGCAAACAAAATTCGGGGGTCTATTTCTGACCTGCTCCGGGCCAATGGAGCAGAGATATTTAGGGGCGTATCTGGTGTAGCTCCGAATGTGGCTGAGTATTGGTTAGAAGCTACAGAGCGGATTATGGATGATCTGGACTGCTCTGTGTAGCAGAAGTTGAAGGGAGCCATATCGTTACTCAGGGATGAGGCTTATCAGTGGTGGCTCATGGTGAGAGATGGAACTCCTGCTGACAGTGTGACTTGGGAGCTGTTTAAGACAGCCTTCAAAGGAAAGTATGTTGGGGCTAGTTACGTGGACGCTCGCCGGAAAGAATTTCTGAACCTTGTCCAAGGGAGTAAGTCAGTGGCTGAGTATAAGTTTGAGTTTCTAAGACTGAGCCGGTATGCTTCTGGGATTGTCGTAACAGAGTATGAGCGTAGCGTACGCTTCGAGGATGGTCTGAGGGATGAACTTAGGGTGCTGATTGCTCTGCAGAGGGAGCGTAACTTCGTTGCCTTAGTGGAGAAGCTAAGATAGCTGAGGAAGTGAAGCATACAGAAAGACAGAATCATGAGAAAGATCAGAACCGTTTTAGGAGAGATTCAGGACTTTCAGGTGGTATGAACAGGAATGTTAAGAGAGCAAGGGTAATGGAGCCAGTTCGAACAGCACCGATGAATGTTGTTAGACCGCAGGGTTGTAGGAATTATGGGAAGATGCATATGGGCGAGTGTCAGAAACGTTCTAGTGCTTGTTTCTGATGCGGATCTATGGAGCATAGGGTTAAGAATTGTCCCCAGGAACCAGATCAGGGTCAAGTTTTAGAGTAGAGGGTCGCTCAAGCAGTGAGGGGTGGACCACAGTTTCTGAGAGGACGTGGGCAAGGCAGAGGTGGTAATGGAAACGGTCAAGGAATAGGAGCGCCTAACAGGGGTGCTGGATTTGCTGAGGCTCGTCAGCCGGTGTTGGTGTATGTAGCTCGTCGCCGAGAGGAGGGTGATTCACCTGATGTCATAACTGGTATGTTTCTGATTTCCAATATGCCATACACTGCATTGATAAATGTTGGATCTTCCCATTCATATGTTGCATGTGCTATATCTAGGTCGCTGGGTGTGCGCTCTGAGGAGACCGTGAGTCGGGTATCTGTACTAAGTCCTTTGGGTCACTCGATTAGGGTAGATAAACTGTATAGAGATGTGCCTATAGAAACTCAAGGAAAAGTTTTCTCTGGAGATCTGATGGAGCTACCTTTCGGAGAATTCGATCTCATTTTGGGAAGGGATTGGCTTGTTAAGAATAGGGCTACTCTGGATTGTGCTGCTAAGCGAATAATGTTAAAGACCACAAAGGATGAGGAGGTTTTGGTGATAGGCGAGCATAGGGATTATCTGTCTAATGCGGTGTCAGCATTGAGAGCCAAGAAGTGGATTCAAAAGGGATGTGAGGCTTATTTGGCATTTGTAAGCCAATCGAAAATTGAGGATCTGACAGTGGATAAAATTAGAACCGTCAAGAATTTTTAAGATCTTTTTCCAGAAGATCTTCCGGGTTTGCCCCCGAACCGAGAGGTTGAGTTTGGAATCTATTTGTTGCCTGGAGCGGCACCGGTCTCCATTGCACCTTATAGGATGGCACCGAAGGAGTTGGTGGAGCTGAAAGCCTAAATTCAAGAGTTATTGGATAGAGGATTCATTAGACCAAGTGTGTCTCCGTGGGGAGCACCAGTGTTGTTCGTAAAAAAGAAAGATGGGTCAATGCGGATGTGCATCGATTATCGGTAGTTGAACAAACTGACGATTAAGAACAAGTACCCACTGTTGAGAATCGATGATTTATTCGACCAACTTAGAGGAGCTTCAATATTTTCCAAGATTGACCTTCGATCTGGGTATCATCAGTTGAGGGTTAAGGAGGTGGATATTCACAAGACAACATTCGAAACTCGGTATGGTCACTATGAGTTCTTGGTTATGCCATTTGGGTTGATGAACGCACTTGCGGCATTTATGGATCTGATGAATCGAGTGTTCCAGCCATACTTGGATCGATTTGTGGTTGTCTTTATCGATGATATTCTGGTTTATTCTAAAACTGAGGAAAAGCATGATAAGCATCTTCGTATTGTGCTGCAAGTGCTGAGGGAGAAGGAGCTTTATGCAAAATTCAGTAAGTGTGAGTTCTGGTTGAGAGAGGTAACTTTCTTGGGGTATGTTGTCTCTACTAAAGGGATCAAGGTGGACCCTCGAAAGATTGAAACAATTTTGGAATGGAAGCCACCGATGTCAGTGACAGAAATTCAAAGTTTTCTAGGTTTAGCTGGGTACTATAGAAGGTTTGTGGAAGGATTTTCTGTGATGGCAGCGCTTTTGACAAAGCTTATAAGGAAGAGAGTACCATTTGTTTGGACTGAGAAACAATAGGAATCTTTTGAGAAGCTGAAGAAAGTTCTAACCGAGACACCTGTACTGATTCAGCTGGAGTCTGGAAAAGATTTTACCGTATGCAGTGATGCATCACATGTAGGGTTGGGTTGTGTGCTAATGCAAGAGGGTAAAGTGGTTACTTATGCATCACAACAGCTTAAACCACATGAAGTTAACTATCCTACTCATGATCTAGAGTTGGCAGCGATAATCTTTGCGCTTAAGTACATTACCTGTACAGAGAAAGGTGTATTATATACACAGATCATAAGAGTCTTAAGTACTTGCTAACTCAGAAGGAGTTGAACCTTAGGTAGCGGAGATGGATAGAGTTGCTTAAGGATTATGATTGCGCGATTGAGTATCACCCAGGTAAAGCTAATGTGGTGGCTGATGCCCTAAGTCGTAGAAATGTATCTGATCTGAGAGCCATGTTTGCTCGTTTGAGTCTGCATGACGATAGTAGTCTGTTAGCAGAACTGCAACTTAGGCTGACCTGGGTGGATGAGATTAAGGAAAAATAGTCGAGGGATGAGTCCCTGGTTTCTCGATTCTGACAGGTTAAGAATGGGGATACTTCTGAGTTCAGACTGAACAGTGAGGGAGTTCTGTGTTACCGAGGTAGAGTTTGTATTCCGAAAGACTCTGACTTGAGGCAAGAAATTCTGAAGGAAGCTCATGGAGGTCTGTGTGCTATGCATCCTGGAGGGAGTAAAATGTATCGCGACTTAAAGGAGTTGTATTGGTGGCCTGGATTGAAGCGAGAGGTAACGGAAGTTGTGGGAAAATGTCTGACCTGTCAGCAAGTGAAAGCTGAACATCAATTACCTTCTGGACTTTTGCAGCCAGTGAAAGTACCACTTTGGAAGTGGGAGAGGTAACCATGGATTTTGTGAGTGGGTTACCCTTGACACCATCGAAGAAGGACTCGATTTGGGTAATTGTGGATAGGTTGACCAAATCTGCTCATTTCATACCTGTCCGCACTGATTATTCACTTCAGAAGTTAGCCAAATTGTATGTGGCAGAAATAGTTCGACTTCACGGAGTGCCAGTGTCGATTATTTCTGATCGAGATCCTAGATTCACATCTCAGTTTTGGCAAAAGTTGCATGAGGCGTTGGGTACACGGTTGAACTTTAGTACAGCCTTTCATCCTCAGACTGATGTTCAGTTGGGAAGGGTTATTTAGATTCTGAAAGACATGTTGAGGGGATGCGTTATCAACTTTCGAGGCAGTTGGGAGGATTACTTACCGTTGGCAGAGTTTGTATACAACAACAGTTATCAAGCAAGTATTCGAATGGCTTCTTATGAGGCACTATATGGGCGAAGATGTCGTAGACCTAGTTGTTGGACCGAGTTGGGTGAACGACAGGTTCTTGGACCTGAGTTGGTGGCAGATACTGAGGATAACGTCAAGTTGATTAGAGACCGATTGAAGGAAGCATCTGATAGACAGAAGTCATATGCAGATTTGAAGCGCAAGGAAATTGAGTACTCTGTGGGTGATATGGTCTTCTTGAAGGTTTCACCTTGGAAAAAACTATTAAGGTTTGGGAGGAAAGGCAAGTTAAGTCCGCGGTTCATTGGACCTTATCGGATTCTTAAGCGAGTGGGTCCAGTGCCTTATCAGTTGGAGCTACCTCCAGAGTTGGATAGGATTGATGATGTCTTTCACGTCTCCATGTTAAGGCGGTATCTTTCTGACCCTACTCATGTTGTGTCGGTTGCAGAGATCGAGGTCCAAACAAACTTGACTTTTGAGGAAGAGCCTGTGCAGATTTTGGATCGAGATGTTAAGATTTTGAGGAGGAAATCAGTTCCTCTAGTAAAGGTGCTGTGGTGTAATCATGGTAGAGAGGAAGCTAATTGGGAGCCAGAAGTGGTGATGCGTCAACAATATCCTCATCTGTTTGATTCAGGTGAACTTTCGAGGACAGAATTTCTTTAAGGAGGGTAGAGTTGTAACGCCCCAATTTTCGGGTTTTCTGTGTTTCTGTGATTTTTAAAATTTTTGTGTGTTCTAGTTGGTTAAAATATATATTTTAGTAGGTTAGTGGGCCTTTGGAAGGCCCAAACTTAAGTTAAATCCGTGGTAGTCTTCAGAATTTTAATTTTATGAACAGGTGATGCAATTGGGATTTGGGCTTTTAGGAGTAAAGGGGTAAAAGATGACACAAAAAGGAGTGTGGTGTAGTGGCAAGGTGGTGCCACTTAGGGGACAAGGAAGTGACGCCATAGAGGAAGCAAGGGGTCCAAGGTTCAAGTCTTGGCTCTTGCAATATATTTTGGTTTTTCTGTTCAATAAATCTGGAAGCAAGTAGGTGCGCTTTAAAGTTTAATGTGTTGGATTTATGACACAAATGAGTTGATAGCCTAGTAGTGGTGGCGTGAGTTGGCATGTGAGAGGACTTTGGTTCGAATCTCTTGGCACAGAAAGGTTCTATGTTGGGATGAAAAGAGTTGGTGTTAGTTTTAAACTCGGGTGATGGAGGAATCCCACATCGGGAAGCTAACATAAGAGTAGATGGAGAGCTGGCTTTAAATAGAGCAAACCATGAGGAGAGTAGGCATACCCTTCTTGGCTGATCCCTTTCGCTTTGTGACGTGTTCGTTTGGGTTGGGCGTCAGCTAAGAGTGTTTAGAGCGCGGATTAACTGTAGTCTCCTAACAGGTGTGTATTTCTCATTACTCTAGCAGTAAGATGGCTATTTCGGGCCGCGATGGGCTGAAATGGGCCATGTGGTCCCACTGGGTTCGTAGGCCCATGTGGATAAGTTGTAGAATTACTGAAATACCCCTGTAGGATAGAATTACCAAAATACCCTAGTAGGGTAGAAATACTGAAATACCCCTGTAGGGTAGAATTACTGAATACCCTTTATGTTTGATCTGTTTGATCTGAGGTTTGATCTGTTTTGGGCTATGGTTGGGTTATGTTACACACTTAGTTTACCAAACTCACCCTTTATTTTCATCTTTGCAGGAAATCCCCAACCATAGTGGGCTTGGAGCTGTGAGAGATTCGGAGTGGCCACATCATCTGCAAAGTTAGTTTTTCTAAGTTAGTTTATTTTTATTATTTTATATTCTGATTTAATTTTGGGTTTTAAGTTGTAATAAGGCCGCTATTTAAATTTCCTTTTCCGCTATGGTTTTATTTTCTAATTATATTTATACTATGTTGAAACTGCTAGTGTTAGGCTGTGCGGGTTTTCAAAATTAATGAACGTTTTCCAAGACTCAACAAGCATAACAAATGGATAGCCTAAAGATTGATAAACCGGGTTTTCATTCAACCACTATTTTTACAAAGACCACCCCAATCACTTGAACCAACGAATGCATACTAAGTCTTAAGTCCATGTGACACGTCAGATCTGGCCATAACGTTTGGGACGGGTTTGGGGTGTTACAATTCAGGGATCTTTTTCTGATAGTGAAATAAATACCCCCCACACTTAAGATGTACATTGCCCTCAATGTAAAATGACAGATGTTAGAGAAAAAAATAATATAGGGAGAGAAGTGAAACTTCCTGTATGATGAATTCCTCGAACTTAGAGTTTTGGAGAGTGATAGGTTTGAAAGTGGAGGAGGATACTCCGGCAGTCGCAGAGGCTCATTAAGCCATAAGTCCTGTGCCAAAAGAATATTATATCTAGTGGTAACTATGGTCGTGGTCGAGCAGGACATGGCAGTCATGGAGAACCTTCCCCAGTGGAGTTGTAGTTCCTATGTGATAATGAGCTTAGGAGTTTTATATAACTGTGATAAAATCCAGAACTTTTTAGGAGATATTAGGAAGTATAAGGATTCAGAAAGAAATAACCAAAATAAAGAATAAAAATAAAATTCTAAAATCTAAAAAAAATAATAGAAATAGTTTCAATAATAAGTAAAAATAGAAAATAATAAATAAATATTTCTAAACATCTTCATCGCTGGATGGTTCGTGAGGCGGGACTAGCGATGAGATGGGAAGGTGCTGAAAACTCTGTTGTAGAGTAGCATCAATGTTGTCAAATTGTTGAAAACACTGAAGCTCGAATCGGATGAGGTGCTCAGAGATGTTAGCATATGAAGCTGCCACATGAACTGGACGAGAGGGTAGTGGTGGCTGAGAATAGGGATCAGGGAGTGGAGAAGGGGAGATTTCGGCAAGGGCTTTTGAAAGGAATAAGAAAATGAATAGTGATTTACTTATATAGGGGAGGGCCACACGGCCTAGGGCCACGGCCGTGTACGTATGAGGGTGAGCCCGTGTGTTTCGAATTTTGCAATTTTAGGTGATGATTGGTTATTCTCCCACGCTCGTGTGTCTTAGACGTGTGTGGTACACGGCCATATCGCACGGTCGTGCCTAGCTTTGTTCGCTTCTCCCCCGCCCATGTTAAGGTGCCACGCCCGTGTATTGTCATCCACGGCTTAGCTGCACGGGCTTGTCTCATGCCCGTGTCGAAGAAACAGAATCGAGCCTTGTCCCTGGCACGGCCGTGGGTTTCCATTCCCACGCTCGTGTTCCTCTATCATGTTCACCCACGGCCATGTCGCACGGCCGTGGGGATTTATCGCATCCCGTGTTTTGGGGAAATCATTTACCCTATTTTCCCATGGCCGTATCGCACGGTTGTGTTTCTCTCCGTGTTTGGCACACGACCTTACGCATGGTCGTGTTACCGGCCATGTGGTGCTGGGAACCTGTGCTTCAAATACTCTGTTAGTGAACTAAATGTTTAACACTTGAATTTAAAAAAAATTAAAAAGGTTAGTACTCGGGTTGCCTCCCGAGAAGCACTTGTTTATAGTCTAATCTCGACTGTTACCTTGTTAGTATACTCAGGGCGGTTTTTGGAGTTGTAGCTCCTCTCCATTGACTTTAAAATCTTCACCATTATAAAGTTTGAGATGTTGTCTATTTACTTTAAAAGTACCATATGATGTGTGATTTACCTTTATCGTGCCGTATGGATGAACAGATTGAATTACGAAAGGTCCTGACCATCGTGATTTTAGTTTCCCGGGAAACAATTTGAGTCTTGAGTTGTATAGTAAGACAAGATCTCCAACTTCAAATTGTTTTCGTTGCTTTAAACGAACGTCATGGCGCCGCTTTGTTGCTTCGCTGTATAGGCGTGAATTTTCGTATGCATTGGCTCGCCATTCATCTAGCTTGTTCAACTGCATCATCCTGTTTTTTCCTGCAAGTTCGGGATCAAGGTTTAGAAATTTAATAGCCCAAAAAGCTTTATGCTCTAGTTCGAATGAGAGATGACAACTTTTTCCATAAACCAGTCTGTAAGGTGATGTCCCTATAGGAGTCTTCAAAGCAGTTTTGCAAGCCCATAAGGGATCGTCTATTTTTGTTGCCCAGTCTTTTCTGTTTGATTCTACCGTTTTTTCAAGGATCCGTTTGAGTTTTTGGTTTGCTACTTCAGCTTGTCCATTAGTTTGAGGATGGTATGGGGTGGCCGTTCTATGATGAACTCTGTATTTCTTAAGGGTTTTTTCAAATTGGGTATTACAGAAATGAGTGCCCCTGTCGCTGATAATTGCTCTAGGTGTTTCGAATCTCGTAAAGAGTTTTTTAAGGAAATGTACTACCACTCTAGCATCATTAGTAGGTAGAGCTTGAGCTTCTAACCATTTGGACATGTAGTCAACTGCTACTAAGATATATTTATTTCCAAATGAACTGGGGAATGGGCCCATGAAATCGATACCCTACACGTCAAATATTTCACAAGAAAGCATATAGTTTTGAGGCATTTCATCACGTTTAGATATGTTACCTGTCCGTTGGCATTTGTCACATAAAGTAACATACCTGCTGGCGTTTTTGAATAATGAAGGCCAATAAAAACCTGATTCAAGTATTTTGTGTGCGGTCTTTGTTCCACCATAGTGTCCTCCGGTTGGCCCTGAGTGGCAGTGTTCCAATATTTTTGATATTTCTGATCCTGTAACGCATCTTCTGATGACTTAATCTGTACATCTGGGAAACAGAAATGGATCGTCCCAAAAGTAGTTTTTTACATCATTAAAGAATCGCTTCATTTGCTGGTGTGTTAACCCTTTTGGGATAATGTTAGCAGCTAAAAAATTCGCGATGTCTGCAAACCAAGGTACCTCAGAGTTAGATATAGCAAAAAATTGTTCTTCAAGGAACGAATCATTAATTTCCACGTCATCTAATTCTCGGTATTGGTTTTCTCGAGCCTGGATAGATGATCAGCCGCTAGATTTTCAGCTCCTTTCTTGTCCTGGATTTCCAAGTCAAATTCTTGTAAAAGGAGAATCCATCGGATGAGTCGAGGTTTTGTATCGGTTTTAGTTAAAAGATAGCGAAGGGCGGAATGGTCAGTGTAAACAACAATTTTAGACACTATGAGATATGATCGAAATTTATCAAAAGAAAAAACCACAGCTAGCAACTCTTTTTCCATAGTAGTATAGTTTTCTTGTGCAGCCGTTAAGGTTTTGCTGGCGTAATAGATAGGTTGAAAATGCTTGTCTCTTCGCTGTCCAGTACTGTACCTACTACAAAATCACTCGCATCACACATTAGTTCAAATGGCAAGTTCCAATCAGGTGCAATTATAATTGGAGCATTAATTAATTTATCCTTTAAAGTATTAAATGCTTCTAAACATTCCTGAGCGAAGTTAAAAGGTATATCTTTTTCTAGCAATTTAGTTAAAGGCTTAGCTATTTTAGAAAAATCCTTAATGAATCTTTTGTTAAAACCAGCATGTCTTAAAAAGCTTCTAATAGCCTTAACTGAACCAGGAGGTGGTAATTTCTCGATTGTTTCTACTTTAGATTTATCCACCCCAATCCCTTTACTAGAAATTTTATGCCCTAGTACAATACCTTCTTGAACCATGAAGTGACATTTCTCCCAGTTAAGCACAAGGTTTGTTTCTTCACATCTTATTAAAACTCGTTCTAAATTTTTAAGGCAGAGATGGAAAGAGTTACCGAATACTGAAAAATCATCCATGAAGACTTCCATGATATCTTCCACGAGTTCGTCGAATATAGCTATCATACCGCGCTAAAAAGTAGCAGGGGTATTACATAATCCAAAAGGTATTCTACGATAAGCGAAGTACCATATGGGCATGTGAATGTCACCTTTTCTTGATCTTCAGGAACTATTGGGATTTGGAAGTAACCAGAGAGTCTGCCTAGGAAGCAGTAATACATGTGCCCGGATAATCTTTCTAACATTTGGTCAATGAATGGCAAGGGGAAGTGATCTTTTCTTATGGCGTCATTCAGTTTCCTGTAGTCTATGTAAACTCTACATCCTGTAACCGTTCTTGTTGGAATTAGCTCATTCTTCTCGTTGGTCACAATCGTCATGCCTCCTTTCTTGGGGACAACCTGCACTGGACTTACCCAAGAACTGTCAGAAATAGGATAAATAATTTAGCATCTAGAAGCTTAATTACCTCGGCTTTTACAACTTCCTTCATGTTGGGGTTCAGACATCTTTGAGCTTGCACACATGGTTTGTATTCATCTTCCATTAAAATTTTGTGGGTACAAAAAGAAGGAGTGATTCCTTTAATGTCAGAAATTTTCCATGCTATGGCCTTCTTATGTTCTTTTAATACTTGGATTAATTCCTCTTTCTCCTTGGGTTGCAAATTAGAAGCAATAATAACTGGTAATGTAGAATTATTTCCAAGGAATGCATATTCTAAATAATTTGGTAATTATTTAAGTTCCAGTTTGGGAGGCTCCTCAATCAGGGTTTTTGCCTAAGTTCATCGTTGATCTTAATACCCTCATATTCTACTTGTTTTGACGGATGGTTATTAGGTTCCTCAGCTATCTCCTCGTCTTAAGCGGTTCTGTCGTCTCCTCTTGTACAATTTCCTGAAAAGAGTCTTGAGTAATATAATCAATATAGTCAATGAAATAACATGAATCATCTTGTTCTCTAGAGAATCTCATAGCATCATAAATTTTAAAGATCATTTCCTCGTCACCTACTCTAAGCACCAATTTACCGTCACCCACGTCAATCACGGCTCTAGCAGTGGCTAGGAATGGGCGCCTAAAAATTAAGGGTACTTCCACATCTTCATCCATGTCAAGCACAACAAAATCAACATGGAATATAAATTTATCTACTTTTATGAGTACGTCTTCTATAATACCCTTGGGATATTTAACAGATCTATCGGCTAATTGAATACTCATCCTAGTGGGTTTAGGTTCCCCAAGACTAAGCTGTTTGAACATTTTATAGGGCATCAAATTAATACTAGCGCCTAAATCAGCTAGTGCTTTTTTAATATTCAGATTACCAATTAAGCAAGGGATAGTAAAACTTCTTGGATCTTTTAGTTTGGTTGGCAGCTTATTTTGGAGTATGGCAGAGCACTCCTCGTTGAGTTCTACCGTAGATAAGTCCTCGAACTTCCTTTTATTTGTTAAAAGCTCCTTCAAAAATTTTGCGTATGTAGGCATCTGCGAGATAGCTTCAACAAAAGGTAAGTTGATATGTAATTGCTTAAAAAGTTCAAGAAACTTACCGAATTGTGCGTCAATGCGGTCTTTTTTTAATTTTGCTAGATATGGAACCGGTGGTGTATATTCCTCCGGCACTAGTTTGTCACTATTTTCGGGTTTTTCTTCCCTCCTTTCGCTTTCCACGACTTCTTATGCTAACTTCTTTTTAGATTCCACTAATACTTTCCCACTTGTTAGTGTAACCGCTTTGACATGCTCTCTTGATTTGGTATTACTAAATAATTTTTCTGGTGGTCTTTCCGAGATTAGTTTAGAAAGCTGGCTTATTTGAGTTTCTAGTCCTTGGATTGATGCTTGTTGATTCTTAAGTGTTATCTTGGTATTTTGGAAACGGGTTACTGACATTGATATAAATTTGAGAGCATCTCCTCAAGGTTCGATTTCTTCTCTTGTTGATAAGGTGGCTGTTGAAAACCCTGAGGATTTTGTGGCTTTTGATTCCGTTGACTTCGCCAGGAAAATTTGGGTGGTTCCTCCAACCTGCATTATAGGTATTACTGTATGGGTTATTTTGAGGTCTAAAGTTATTGTTACCCATATAGTTGACTTGTTCCTCTTCTGTTTTGGGATTGAAGGATTGATATTCTGTATGCACACCTCCTCCGCTTGAGTCACACCTCATTACTGGATGTACCTGCGTAGAACCAAGAAAACTATCAATCTTTTTATCAAGAAGTTCTACCTGATTAGAGAGCATGGTGACTGAATCGATGTTATAAACGGCGGCTATTTTTGTCAGCTTTGTCCTCATAACTTGCCACTGATAGTTATTCAGTGACATCTCCTCTATAAATTCATAGGCATCTTCCGGTGTTTTATTTTTGATGGTTCCACCAGCAGCTGCGTCAATCATTTGTCTTGTCGAGGGATCCACACCATTGTAGAACGTTTGAACTTGCAGCCATAGAGGTAACCCATGGTGAGGGCACCTTCTCAATAGATCCTTGTATCTCTCCCATGCATCGTAAAGTGTTTCTAAGTCCATCTGTACAAAAGAAGAGATATCATTGCGTAATTTAGCCGTTTTAGCTGGTGAAAAATATTTTAGTAAAAATTTCTCGGTCATTTGCTCCCAAGTAGTGATAGACCCTCGTGGTAACGAGTTTAACCACTGTTTAGCTTTGTTTCTCAGTGAGAAGGGAAATAACCGAAGACGGATGGCATCATCAGAAACGCCATTGATTTTGAATGTATCGCAAAATTCCAGGAAATTTGCTAAGTAAGTGTTGGGATCTTCATCCTGCAAACCATCAAACTGAACAAACTACTGTATCATCTAAATAATGTTAGGTTTTAATTCAAAATTATTCGCAGCAATAGCAGGTCTAACTATACTTGATTTAGTTCCTGTTAAAGAGGGTTTAGCATAGTCATACATAGTACGTGGAGTAGGATTTTGATTAGCTGCAATTGCAGGAAGCAGCTGATTGTTTTGGTTTTCAGCCATCTCGTCGGTTGGAGGTTGAGTATTGTCTTCTTGTTCGTTTTCTTATATCGTAAACTATGCCTTATTTCTCTTTGATTTCTACGAACTGTTCGATCGATTTCTACGAAAAGTAAAGGTCCTGACGGGTTTCTTATAGTCTTAAACTATAAAAACCTGTCAAGAGAAAGAAAAAGTAAATTAATAAATAATAATAAAATTAAATTACATTACAAGAAAAATAAATGGCTAAAGTAATAAAAATTTAGTGTTCCTAATATTTCAGGTCCCCGGCAACGGCGCCAAAAACTTGATCGCGTGATTCGTAACAAGTAGTAAATATTTATCATGAAGATCAGACCTAGACTAACTATTATCACGACGAAAAGGCAAGCGCACTTATCAAACAATAGTATAGTAACGGCATGACCGGGATATCGTACCCAAGGGAACCAAAAGTACTAGTAATAACTATCTTTTTATTAACTAGCCTAAGAATAAAAGGGGTTTGTTTTAATTAAATAATTATTTAAACTAAGAACGCATAGAGAAAAGAATTGGGGAATTTCTTTTGGGAAAATCGATTGACCCACCTAGACTTTACTTGTTATTCTGGCCCCGGATTGGATGATTTATTCATTCAACTTGTTCCGTAGAGATCCCTAAGTTATGTTATTATCCCTATTCAAGACTAATAACGTCTAATTCCTAGATTGAATAACTGAGACTTTTCTCTAATTAACACTCTAGGGTTGCATTAACTCGATCTATGGATCCCCTTATTAGGTTTCACCCTAATCTGGCAAAATCTTGTCACCCTATTTCTAGGCGCGCAATCAACTCTGCTTAATTATGGCAAATGTACTCTTAGACAGGGTCTATTCCTCCTCTGAATAAGAGCGTATCTTGAATTAGTATCCTGGGATATCAAAACAAGAATTAAGAACACATAATTAAGAACAAGTTAAATATTTATCATACGATTCAGAAAATAATAACAAGATTTGTCTTAGGTTTCATTCCCCTTAGGTATTTAGGGGATTTAGTTCATAACTAAATAAGAAAACATCTCAGAAGAATAAAGAATACAAAACATAAAGGAAACCCAAAACTCCTGAAGGGAAATTGAGGAGAGATCTTCAGTCTTGATGATGAATCTGGCTTCTGAGATGGATCAAGCGGCTTCCTTAGGGTAATTCCTTACCCCTCTTCTCCCTCTCTCATTTTCTCCTCCTTTAGTGCGTATTTATAGGATTTGGAATGCCTAGAAACCCTCCAAAGTGGCCTTTTTCGAATTGGACTTAACTTGGGCTCAGCAGGGACACGCCCGTGTGACATGGCCGTCTGATGTGATTGTCAGGCCGTGTTCGATTCGTTAAATTGCACACGGCCATGTGGGTCAATGGCCAGGCAGTGTGAATCGTGAAAGCCTTAGTCGACACCCTCGAAAGACACGGGAGTGTAAGCTGCCCGTGTGGCAAGGCTTAAGCCCTGTCATCTTCTCGATTTGGTCTATTTTGTCCCTTTTTGGCTCATTTTTGGATCCTTTTGACTCTTGGTGTTCTCCTGAGTACAAAACATGAAATTAAAGCATTAGGAGCATCGAATTCACCAGTTCTAATGAGAAATCATCTATAAAATGCATTAAACATGGGGTAAAAATATATATAATTTAAGGACTAACCAAATTCATCTTGGTGCCAGAAACTCGTTTTCAGAATACCAAGACTGTGACAGCCCTAAATTGACCCTAGTCGGAAAGTGGTTTCGGGACCACGAAACTGAGTCATAAAAATAATTAACAGTCATATTTGATGCTTATTATATGTGAATATGAATGGGTGAAAGTTTCATACTTTAATTTGGTCAGTATATGTGAAATTTATTAGTAGGGACTTATGTAAGACAATTGTGAAATGTGTTAGACTAATGTAAAAGTGATCTAATAGTGCATGATGTCAAAAAAAAAGTGTACTTGCATGTCAAATTAGCCAAATTTTGGATAGTGGCCGGCCATGGTATGGGTTATTAATGATAATATGTATTTTTCTATTAACATTTTTAGTTTACAAAATGAATTAATGAATTAAGAATAAAAAAATATGAGGTGAGTGGGAGGAGAAACCAAAGTTGTTTCATCCTTGCTCCTCCATTGCCGTAACTTGAGGGAGGAAGAAGAAAGGAATTCTCTTGTTTCATGTTCGGCTTGGATGATGTTTAGGAAGAGGTAAGTACTTTGAAATTCTTGGAAATTTATGTATAAATAAGGTGATTAGTTCAAGTTCTATTCATTCCATGGATTAAGTTTTGGTTGTTTGGAGGTTTGATATTCGGCCAAGTAGTTTGAAACTCTTAGTACATATATTTTTTTCTTGAAGGTTGAAATTGGTTTGTTTATAGGGAGGTGCCGAATGTGGTCATTGAAGGGTCTTAATGAACAATATGTGTGGCTCGGGTTTATAACATTTGGTTAAGGAATTTTGTGTCCTAGCAAGTTTGGTTTAATATATAGATGTAAATCACCTTGTATTTGATAATTTGAAGAGTAGGAAATGGCAAATTAAAATGATGTTGGGTAAATTTTTAGTTTAGTTGTGCTTAAGCATTCGACATTAATATTTGATATTGGCTATGAAAGTATGAAAGATTAGAGATTATTTTTTTAAAATGAATTATGACATTAATATGAACAAGATAGAAAATCGGTTATAGATGTGATTGAGCGATTCGGTCATTGATGGGCATTATTGTAACCTAATTGTAGTTTGCTACTTTTAATTTCGAGATGGAATTTGTATATATAAGCTAAGTTGAGCGGTTAGGGCCGAATGAGGTATATAAGATATTAAAGCATGCTAGAATTATACATTAGTGAAAATGTGTGATTGTACTAAATTCTCTACTTGAATTCGGTTAGGTATAGTCATGGTATGAGCTCATTAGGGATACTACCTTATAAGTGAATGTAGCTTTAGTTAACTTTATGTGTTATGCATGTGTTAAAATAATTAATGATTTGGATGTTATTATAGGTATTTATGTTAAAGATTTTTTCGGCTATGTTTTGTACCCATGTGATGACTCTAATGTCTAATATATATGAGAGTTATTTCGGCTAAAAATATATATATATAATTAGGTATATGGTTGGTTTCATTATTAAAAATAAGGGTTAAGTACCTTGAATTTCTCTTTGATGTTCAAAATGATTAAATCAATTTATTTGTTAAATTAAGCTTAAGAGCAAAGGGGAACTAAATCTGATAAAGGAAAGGAGAAAGCAATCGAGTAGCCTATCCGTAACTATCGAAAAATACCGAGGTAAGTCTTTGAGTAACAGAACTTAGCTTATGATTTTATGGGTATCATATAAAAGCATAGTAGATAAGTTGTGATCTTATGGTTCTATATAAATTACATAGTGAAATAAATGATTTTTATTTTATATGACTTGGAGCCGAATGGTTAAAGAATTCATGTGGAATAACGAAATGAAATTGTATTATGTGTATGTAGCTACTGAGCCGTAAGAGTAAGGGTTGATAAGCATGTTGAACTTGTTTTCTAGCAATGCAATGGAAATGCTAATAGGTTATGATATATATATATGTGCACAGCATTCGTGCGGGTTATTATAACCGGGTTAAGTCCCAAAGGCATTCGTGCGGGTTATTATAACCGGGCTAAGTCCCGAAGGCATTCGTGCGGGTTATTATAACCGGGCTAAGTCCCGAAGGCATTCGTGCGAGTTATTATTACCGGGTTAAGTCCTGAAGGCATTCGTGCTGGTTGTTACATCCGAGCCAAATTCTGAAAGTATTTATGTTTGGAAAGGCGCGATTCTGTCGTAATAATTCCGATTAATGTGCTCATAATCTCTAATATGACTAGGTATGGTTCGTATATACATTGGAAAAATTTGGTACAGTATAAGTTGTGATTATGAAATCGAATGAGGTTCTCCCGACCATTCCTTAGGGTTATATGAAGTTTATAGCTCACTCGAGTTACATGAAATTGATTCAAATGAAATTTAGTTAAGTTTGATTTCGAATGTGTAAACATATTGATAGAAGTGTAAATTAAAATGAATATGTGATCTTGTGCATAGACATTTATTTATCCTTATGAATGCTATTTCTTTTGTGTTTTTTTTTCAAATGATTTCCTTACTTATAAGCTTACTAAGCATCGAAATGCTTACTCTGTTGCTTAAATTCTTTGTATTATAGATTTTGTTCGTCAGTTATCGGACTCGGAAGTGTCAAAGTCGAAGTCATCCACACTATCTAAGCCCCTTTTTGGTACTCTTTCAGTTGAACTTTGATAATGGCATGTATAGTGTGACAGCCCTAAATTGACCCTAGTCGGAAAGTGGTTTCGGGACCACTAAACCGAGTCATAAAAATGATTAACCGTCGTAGTTGATGCTTATTATATGTATATATGCATGTGTGAAAATTTCATGTTTGAATTTTGTTAATTGTAAGTGAATTTTATTAAATAGGACTTATGTGAGAAAATTTAGAAATGTGCTAGGCAAATGTAAAGTGGCCTATTAATGCATGTTATGAAAATGATGGGTTTGCATGTCAAATTACCCAAAATTTGAGCTAGTGGCCGGCCATGCTATGGGGTGAAACATGTTGTGAACATGTTGTGTTCGTGTGTTATGTTAGAAAGAATAAAATAAAGGGGTTAGTAATTAAGTAATGAAAAGGGAGGGGTGATGAAACCAAAAATTTGTCTCCCCCTTACCCCCCCATTGCCGTGACTTGAAGAAAAAAAAAGAGAAAAAGCTCTCATGTTGTTCAAGTTGGCCGAATAGAAGAAAGAAAGGAAGGGAAAGAGTTTGGAGAAAATCGGCTATGGTGGTTCACTAGATTAAGGTATGTTTAATGTTGCTTTGAAAGTTCATACATCCCTTGGATGATTAGTCTAAATTCTAACTATCTCATGGAGGGATTTGGGGATATTAGAGAGTTAGTATTCGACTAAGAGGCTTCAAAAGTTTTAGTTGAAGCCTTGATACTATTAGCATGTTGGCTATATGGATGTGTTATGATGCTTGAGGTGTTAGATAAATTTTAACTCATCACCAAGTTCTTTAAACAACCCAAGTTAAAAGTTTCGGTATTGAGGTATCTTGAGCATTCGGCCATGGTAGGAGGTAGAAGAGAAATATGGTTGTTGTTAGATGAAGTAGAGTCTAACAAATGAGCACATATGTGCATTAGTTGCTAGATGGAGAAGAATCGGCTAGCAAGTTGTGTGCTAAGGTCGAATATAAGTTTGAACATTATTGAGTAATGTATGTGTTTTGGAATTGATGGAATGGAGAGTATGCTTAAATTGTGTTATGAACAATTATGTGTTAAATCAAGGTTTGCTAAGCTAGCTATTAAGGTGAAGTGCAAATGTTAGTATTTGATTTCTAGTGTATATATGTGTATTAGCCGAGTTTTGAACTTGAGACAAAATGGTATTTAGTCAATACAAGTGACCATATTTGTAGAATGTATTAAGTATACAATCGGCCTCAACATAGACATTCATATTCGGCCACATGAATGAGTACATAGGTTGATGTGTATGTTCGGCCATAGGTAAGCATATTGATGGCTTTATCTTGACTTAGAAAATTCGGCTAAGGAGAATATTGGCTAATATGTTGAATTTGATTCGTGATTTCATACATATATGACTCTAATGCCTAATATATAAGGGCTAAGTACCTTAAATTCCTCTTTGATGTTCAAAATGATTAAATCAATTTATTTGTTAATATTAAGCTCAAGAGCAAAGGGGAACTAAATCCGATAATGGGAAGGAAAAAGTGATCGAATAGCCATCGAAATCGTTCGACAACATCCGAGGTAAGTTTTCGAGTAATGAGACTTAGTTTATGATTTGATTAAGTCATGACGGATGAGCATAACAAATATACGATGATATAATGATTCTACTTGAACTATGTGTTGAGTTAATTAGTCTATACGTATGACGGGTAGCCGTATGTGCATAGAGATCATGTCATAAAGCAAACCAAACCATGCTGTTTGTAAGTGGCTATTGAGCCGAAAATGGGAATGCTTAATAAGTGACTTGTGTTTGAATTCTAGTTATGAAAATGAAATGGAGATGTGTCATGATTTATTGATATGTGCATGAATACTCGGATGATAACCGGGCTAAGTCCCGAAGGCATTTGTGCGAGTTACTATTTTCGGGCTAAGTCCCGAAGGCATTTGTGCGAGTTACTATTTCCGGGCTAAGTCTCGAAGGCATTTGTGCGAGCTACTAAAACTGGGCTAAGTCCTGAAGGCATTTAAGCGAGTAGCTATATCCGGCAAAACCCGAAGGTACTTGGTTTGGGAATGAGCGATCTTGCTATAATAATTTTCAATTAATACGCTTGTAAAATCCCAACGATGAGGTACGTTTCGTATATGCATTGGAGTAGTGATTTCGTTTAAATATTATTCGCTCAGTCGATTAATGAGCTTCCGGCTTTTGGTTAAGTTGATCCCTTATGTATGAATATAAGGGTTGGAAATGTGAAGTAGGACTGATTGTTGAGAATATGTGTATATGAAATTATCCGTTTAGTTATATGAATGCTATACTTCAGTTGTGCCTAATTTAATTGCTCAAAACTTACTAAGCATTAAATGCTTACTCCGTTCTTTGATTCTCTGTTTTATAGGTTTTTGGTTCGTCAACTATCGGACTCGGGATTGTCGAAGTCGAAGTCGTCCACACTATCAAAGCCGTTTTGGTACACTTTTGGTTGAACTCTGAAAATGGCATGTATAGGACTACCCTTTTTGTTGTTGGTCATGTACCCTTTGGTTTTGTATAAATTTGGATAGCCATGCGAAAATGGCTTATACACACTTTGAGCATAGTATTATAATCGTTTTGTATGTTGTTCATTAAGAGGTATGGAAATGTTTGGAAACGATTGGCCATTGGAATGGTTAATCATGATCATACCTTGTGCTATATATGCTAAAGGGCTAGTTGAATCATGGAAACTATGAAATAGGTAAAGTCTACCTTAAAGGCAGATGCTGACAGCAGCAGTGATGTAAATTTGAAAAATCACTAAAAATAGTAGGAGTGGAATTAAATAGTGAATAAATTATGTAATCGAACCTTGATGAATCTACTTTCATATGCAAGATACGATTCATATGAGTCGTATGTTAAGATATATTTAAGTTTTCGCGAAACAGGGCCAGAACGGTTTTTGGATTCCCTGTTCCGACTTTAGAAATTCATTATAACTTAACCAGAGATAATTAGAAGCCATTCCATATATGTATAGATTCCTTTTCGAGTCTAGTTTCTATAGAAATAAATGGAATCAGTATTGAAGCCTTGTACAGAGAGATATCCAAGTCGTAATGCATGAAGGTCAGAGTAGTTGAACCCTGAAACAGGGGAGAATTTAACTAAGAAACTCGAGATATGATTTTTAAGGTGACAGTGACACAGTTAGCCAGCTTGTCTGGAAATTTTAAATGAACTGTGTTTTACAATGAAATAAGTCCGTAAATACCTCGTGTTCGACTCCGGCAACGGTCTCAGGTACGGGGTGTTACATATAGGACTGACCTTTGTTGTTAATTAAGTATCTTTTGGTAATGTATATTCGAATAGCCATGCGAAAATGGCTTGTATATTTTGAGTATGGCATTATAATTATTTTGTATATATATGGTCTTATGATATGGTTATTGAGTGGTATGAAAATGCTCGATAATGATTAGCCATTGGAATGGCTAATCATGATCATAATTAGTGCTATGTATGTCAAATTGCTAGCTAATCCATGGAAACCATGAAATAGGTAAAATTTACCACAAAATATTCTTCAGATAGCAGTAGTGAAGTGAGTCTGAAAAATCACTAAAAATAGCAGAATTGGAATTAAATAATGAATAAGTTATGGAATCGAAGCTTGGTGAGTCTATTTTCATATGGAAGAAGCAAAACAGATATATGAGCTATATTTTATGAGATGCTTAAATTTTTGTGAAACAGGGCCAGAACAATTTCTGGATCCCCTGTTATAAGTTTGAAAATTCACCATAAATTTTACAAAGATAATTATAAATCATGATTTATATGTACAGATTCATTATTGAGTCTAGTTTTATTAGAGACAAACGGCATAGGCATTGAAGCTCTGTACAGGGAGATATCTGATTCGTAATACACAGAGGTCAAAGTAGTTGAACCCCAAAACAGGGGAGACTTTAACTAATAAACTGTACTAATTGGCCTGACCAAAAATTCTAGAAAAAAATTTGTAGATAGATATATGAGTCTAGTTTTAGGAAAAATTTATAGAATTGAATTTTGAGTTCTGGAACTCGAGATATGATTTTTAAAGTGACTGTGATGCAGTAAGCTAGCTAGTCTGGAAAATTTAAAAATGAATTGTGCGAGCTGTGTAAGTAATGAAGTAAGTCCGTTAACACCTCGTGTTCGACTCCGGCAACGGTCTCGGGTACGGGGTGTTACATTTTATTTTTGGTATCAGAGCTACGGTTTAGTCGATTTTAGGACTACCGTAATAAGTATGGGTCTAGCTATACATGCCATTATGTGTTAATATGATAGTGTGGTGATTTCTGACGAATAAAAATGTGTTTTCATATAGAAAGGGATTCTGATCCTGATCGAGCAGTAGCTGACGATATTGAGAGTGTAGCGCCTGCTCCCGCGCTCGGGACAGCGCCGATTGACTCTCAATTAAATGCAAGTAATCAAAATGATGAGGCAAAACAAGCCTTCTATGCTATGATGAACGACTGGTTTACCCAATATGTTCGAACTAATCCGGCTGTTGCACAACCCTCACCCCCGACTAATACAAACCCTGCACCGGTAATATCTCCTGTAGTTGACTCGTCGAGGTTGAACAAGCCCCCGGTTGATAAACTTCAGAAGCATGGGGCTACTGAGTTCAAGGCTACTGACAGTGATGATGCTGAACAGGCTGAGTTTTGGCTTGATAATACCGTTCGTGTGTTCGATGAATTATCGTGCACACCTGGTGAATGTTTAAAATGTGCTATATCTCTGTTACGTGATTCTGCCTACTATTGGTGGAATACTTTGGTTTCCATCGTGCCGAGAGAACGGGTTACTTGGGAATTCTTTCAAACTGAGTTCCGCAAGAAATATATCAGTCAAAGATTCATCGATCAGAAACGGAAAGAATTTCTTGAGCTTAAGCAGGGTTCTATGTCAGTTACTGATTATGAGCGAAAGTTTGTCAGACTTAGTAGATACGCTCGGGAATGTGTTTCGTCCGAGGCTATCATGTGTAAACGCTTCGAGGACAGGTTGAACGAAGATATAAAATTGTATGTTGGCATTCTTGAAATTAGAGAATTTGTAGTACTTGTCGAATGAGCTTGCAAAGCCGAAGAGCTCAGTAAGGAGAAAAGAAAAGCTGAAGTGGAAGCAAGAGAGTTTCGTAAGAGATCTTTGGGAAAGCCCTTTCAACAATCATCAAAGAAATTTAGAAATGAACCAGGCCGATCTAAAGACACTTCGGGCTTTTCCAGACGAGATCGTGATCGACCCCCTGTGAGTATGCGAGTCACTTCGGTTGCCAGTGTTGGAAATGATCGTCGAGACAGGACAGAGTGCCAGCATTGCGGTAAATGGCATTCGGAGAGTTGTAGATTCCATGACCGCTCCTGTTATAAGTGCGGATCAGCTGACCACTTTATCAAAGATTTTCCGAGACTGTCTGAACAGAATGTAAATCAGAGTGGGAAACTGAGTGCTACTATAGCACGAGGTAGGCCACCTAGGAATACGGGGAACGCTAGCAGCGGTCAGAGAGGGTCTAAAGATGTTACCACCAGATCTGAGGCTCGTGCTCCTGCTAGAGCTTATGCTATACGTGCACGCGAGGATGCTTCTTCGCCTGATGTTATTACCGGTACTTTCACTCTCTTTGATACTGATGTGATTGCTTTGATTGACCCTGGATCTACTCATTCTTATGTATGTGAGACTTTAGCATCCAGTAAGACTTTACCTGTTGAGTCTACTGAGTTCGTTATGTGTTTGTCGACAAGGTGTGTAAGAAATGCCCCTTAATAACCCGAGGCCTCTATTTTCCGGCCGACTTGATGCTTTTACCGTTTGATGAATTTGATGTTATTCTCGGTTTGGATTGGTTGACCGTACATGATGCAGTTGTGAATTGCAAAAGTAAGACTATTGATTTGAGGTGTGCAAATAATGAGATAATCCGAGTTGAGTCTACTGTTTTGAATGGATTGCCAACAATAATATCCTCGATGTTAGCTCAAAAATATGTGAAAAAGGGGTGTGAAGCGTATCTTGCATACGTACTTGATAATAAAGAAACAGAAAAGAAACTTGAATCGGTATCAGTGGTTTGTGAATATCCGGATGTTTTTCCCGAAAAATTACTAGGGTTACCACCTGTTTGGGAGGTAGAGTTTGGCATCGAACTTGTACCTGGGACTACACCGATTTCGATAGCTCCGTATCGTATGGCACCAATGGAATTAGAGGAATTGAAAGCTCAGTTGCAAGAGTTAATGGATAGAGGTTTCACTCGACCGAGTTTTTCACCTTGGGGTGCGCCAGTATTACTTGTGAAAAAGAAGGACGGAACCATAAGGTTATGCATCGACTATCGTCAGCTGAATAAAGTGACAATAAAGAATAAATATCCGTTACCGCGTATTGATGATTTGTTTGATCAACTAAAGGGAGCCTCAGTGTTTTCAAAGATAGATTTGAGATCGGGTTATTATCAGTTGCGAGTTCGAAATCCAGATATACCCAAAACTGCTTTTAGAACGAGATACGGTCACTACGAGTTCTTAGTGATGCCGTTTGGACTCACTAATGCCCCTGCAGTATTTATGGATTTGATGAATCGGATCTTCAGACAGTATTTGGATCGGTTTGTAGTTGTGTTTATTGATGACATTTTGGTCTATTCGAGAGATGAAACCGAACATGCTGAGCACCTGAGATTAGTGTTGCAGATTTTACGGGATAAGCAGTTATATGCTAAGTTCAGTAAATGTGAGTTCTGGTTGAGAGAAGTTAGCTTTTTCGGTCATGTGGTATCTGCATCGGGTATTCGAGTTGATCCGAGCAAAATTTCAGCCATACTTAACTAGAAGCCTCCGAGAAATATTACTGAGGTTCGGAGCTTTTTGGGACTTGCCGGTTATTACAGACAGTTTGTAAAGGGTTTCTCAATGATAGCCACACCAATGATGAAACTACTTTAGAAAGATGTTAAGTTTGAATGGACAGAAAAATGTCAGAAAAGTTTCGATCAACTAAAAACTTATTTGACTGAAGCTCCAGTACTAGTGCAACCCGAATCAGGCAAAGAGTTTGTCATTTACAGTGATGCATCCTTACTTGGGTTGGGTTGTGTATTGATGCAAGAAGGTCGAGTTGTAGCTTATGCGTTGAGGCAATTGAAGTTACATGAGAAAAATTATCCAACCCATGATCTTGAATTAGCTACCATCGTATTCGCTTTGAAAATATGGCGACATTACTTATTTGGTGAGAAGTGCCATGTATTTTCGGATCACAAAAGTCTCAAATATTTGATGACTCAAAGAGATTTGAATCTGCGACAAAGACGTTGGCTTGGGTTGTTAAAAGATTATGAGCTTGTCATTGACTATCACCCGGGAAAGGCTAATGTGGTTGCGAATGCTTTAAGTCGTAAATCACTGTTTGCTTTATGAGCGATGAACGTACATTTGTCTGTTCTATCCGATAATGTGTTAGTAGCAGAATTAAAGGCCAAACCATTGTTAATTCATCAAATTTGTGAAGCTCAAAAAGTTGATGATGAATTGGTTGCAAAACGGGCTGAATGTGTTTCGAATATGGAATCAGAGTTTCAAATTGATGATGACGATTGTTTGAGGTTCAGAAGTCATTTGTGTGTTCCAAGAAATTCAGAACTTATTTCGATGATTCTGAACGAAGCTCATTGTAGCCGAATGTCAATTCACCCGGGAGTACGAAAATGTACAACGATCTGAGACGTCAGTTTTGGTGGCATGGTATGAAACGAGACATTTCTGATTTTGTTTCGAAGTGTTTAATATGCCAACAAGTGAAAGCGGAACATCAAGTGCCTACAGGTTTACTTCAGCCGATCATGATACCTGAATGGAAATGGGATTGAGTCACGATGGATTTTGTATATGGGTTGCCATTGTTGGCAAGTAAGAAAGATGCGATTTGTGTTGTTGTTGATAGACTAACTAAATCGACTCATTTTATTCCCGTACGTACGGATTATTCACTGGATAAACTAGCTGAATTGTATGTTTCTCAGATTGTAAGATTACACGGGGTACCTATTTCTATTGTGTCGGATAGAGATCCGAGGTTCACCTCGCGATTTTGGAAGAAATTGCAAGAAGCTTTGGGTACCAAGTTGCATTTTAGCACCGCTTTTCATCCAGCGGATAATTCAGATACTCGAGGATATGTTGAGATGTTGCATCCTTGAGTTTAGTGGTTCATGGGAGCGATATTTACCTTTGATTGAATTCACTTACAACAATAGTTTTCAGTCAAGCATTAAGATGGCACCTTACGAGGCTTTGTATGGTCGTAAATGCTGTACACCGTTGTTTTGGACCGAGCTTAGTGAAAGTAAAATCTTTGGGGTTGATTTGATTAAAGATGCTGAGCAGAAAGTAAAAGTAATCAGTGAAAGTCTGAAAGAAGCTACAGATCGTCAGAAGTCGTACACGGATTTGAAACGAAAAGAACACAACTTGTTTTTCTTTCTTCCTTAGAACATTCGGCCAAGGGAAATGAAGAAAGATGGACACTTTTTTTTTGTTTTTTCTTTCTAGTTTCGGCAAAATGGGGGGGGGGAACAACCACACACTTTTTTTTTGTTTTCATCATATTCCCTTTCATTATTTTATGCCCATGCTCCTTATTTTATCATACTTCCCATGAAACACTAACTCAACATGTTTATGACATGTTCTTGCCCATCACACTTGGTCTACCATGCTTGTCATGGCCGGCCACTACTAATTGGGGGGGGGGAAATTGACATGCAAGTCCCCCCTTTTTATTTCATGCACTAATAGATCCTTATGCTTTGACCTATCACATTTCAAAATTTTCTCACATAAGTCCTATTTACTAAAATTCACCTACAATTAAACAAAATTCAAACACGAAATTTTCACACATGCACATGTACATATAATGAGCATCAATTATGACGGTTAATTATTTTTATGACTCGGTTTAGCGGTCCCGAAACCACTTCCCGACAAGGGTCAATTTTGGGCTGTCACAACTCTCCCCCACTTAAGAAATTTTCGTCCCCGAAAATCTTACCGGTAAATAAGTTTGGGTATCGTTCTTTCATCGAGCTCTCGATTTCCCAAGTAGCTTCCTCGATCCCGTGTTTGAGCCATAACACCTTTACTAGCGGAACCCTTTTGTTTCGCAACTCCTTCACTTCACGAGCTAGGATACGCATCGGTTCTTCTTCAAAACTCATATCGGCTTGAATTTCAACCTCTGATGGGCTAATTATGTGCGATGGATCAGATCTATAGCGTCGAAGCATCGAAACATGAAAGACGTCGTGGATCTTTTCAAGTTCAGGGGGCAAAATCAATCGATACGCAACTGGACCAACTCGTTCGGAGATTTCGTACGGCCCAATGAATCTCGGACTCAACTTGCCCTTACGGCCAAATTTGAGTACCTTTTTCCAAGACGAAACTTTAAGAAACACTTTATCTCCCACCTGATATTCAATGTCTTTTCGTTTCAAATCCGCATACGATTTCTGACGATCTGTGGCTGCTTTCAGACTTTCACGGATTACCTTTACTTTCTGTTCGGCATCTTTAATCAAATCAACTCCGAAAATTTTACTTTCACCAAGCTCGGTCCAAAACAATGGTGTACGGCATTTACGACCGTACAAAGCCTCGTAAGGTGCCATCTTAATACTTGATTGAAAACTATTGTTGTAAGCGAATTCAATCAAAGGTAAATACCGTTCCCATGAACCACTAAACTCGAGGATGCAACATCTCAACATATCCTCAAGTATCTGAATTATCCGCTCGGATTGACCATCGGTTTGTGGATGAAAAGCGGTGCTAAAATGCAGCTTGGTACCCAAAGCTTCTTGCAATTTCTTCCAAAATCGCGAGGTGAATCTCGGATCTCTATCCGACACGATAGAAATAGGTACCCCGTGTAATCTCACAATCTGAGAAACATACAATTCGGCTAGTTTATCCAATGAAAAATCCGTACGCACGGGGATAAAGTGAGCCGACTTAGTCAGTCTATCAACAACAACCCAAATCGCATCCTTCTTACTTGCTGACAATGGCAGTCCGGACACAAAGTCCATTGTGACTCGATCCCATTTCCACTCGGGTATCATGATCGGCTGAAGTAATCCTGAAGGCACTTGATGTTCCGCTTTCACTTGTTGACATATTAAACATCTCGAAACAAAGTCGGAGATGTCTCGTTTCATACCATGCTACCAAAACCGACGTTTCAAATCGTTGTACATTTTCGTACTCCCCGGGTGAATTGACATTCGGCTACAATGGGCTTCGTTCAGAATCATCGAAATGAGTTCTGAATTTCTTGGAACACACAACCGACTTCTGAACCTCAAACAATCGTCATCATCAATTTGAAATTCGGATTCCATATTCGGAACACATTCAGCCCGTTTTGCAACCAATTCATCGTCGACTTTCTGAGCTTCACGAATTTGACGAATCAATAATGGTTTGGCCTTTAATTCAGCTACTAACACATTGTCGGGTAGAACAGACAAGTGCACATTCATCGCTCATAAAGCAAACAGTGATTTCCGGCTTAAGGCGTCCGCAACCACATTAGCCTTTCCCGGGTGGTAATCAATGACAAGCTCGTAATCTTTCAACAACTTAAGCCAACGTCTTTGTCGCAGATTTAAGTCTCTTTGAGTCATCAAATATTTGAGACTTTTGTGATCCGAAAATACATGGCACTTTTCACCAAATAAGTAATGTCGCCATATTTTTAAAGCGAATACGATGGCAGCTAGTTCGAGATCATGGGTCGGATAATTTTTCTCATGTTGCTTGAATTGTCTCGACGCATAGGCCACCACTCGACCTTCTTGCATCAATACGCAACCCAACCCAAGTAGGGATGCGTCACTATAAATGACAAACTCTTTGCCTGATTCGGGTTGCATTAAAATTGGAGCTTCAGTCAAATAAGTTTTCAGTTGATCGAAACTTTTCTGACATTTCTCCGTCCATTCGAACTTAACATCCTTTTGAAGTAGCTTCGTCATTGGTGTGGCTATCATCGAGAAACCTTTTACAAATCGTCGGTAATAACCGGCGAGCCCCAGGAAGCTCCGAACTTCGGTAATATTTCTTGGAGGCTTCCAGTTAAGTATGGCTGAAATTTTGCTCGGGTCAACTCGAATACCCGATGCGGATACCACATGACCCAAGAAGCTAACCTCTCTTAACCAGAACTCACACTTACTGAACTTAGCATATAACTGCTTATCCCGCAAAATTTGCAACACTAATCTTAGGTGCTCAGCATGTTCGGTCTCATCTCTTGAATAGACCAAGATGTCATCAATGAACACAACTACGAACCGGTCCAAATACTGTCTGAAGATCCGATTCATCAAATCCATAAATACCGCAGGGGCATTAGTGAGCCCAAACAGCATCACTAGGAACTCGTAGTGACCATATCTCGTTCTGAAGGCAGTTTTGGGTATGTCCGAATCTCGAATTCGCAACTGATAATAGCCCGATCTCAAATCTATTTTTGAGAACACTGAGGCTCCCTTCAGTTGGTCGAACAAATCATCGATACGCGGTAACGGATATTTGTTCTTTATTGTCACTTTATTCAGTTGACGATAGTCAATGCACAACCTCATGGTTCCGTCCTTCTTTTTCACGAACAATACTGGTGCACCCCAAGGTGAGAAACTTGGTCGGGCAAAACCTCTATCCATCAATTCTTGCAACTGAGCTTTCAACTCTTTTAACTCGGTTGGTGCCATACGATACAGAGCTATCGAAATCGGCGTAGTCCCAGGTACAAGCTCAATACCAAACTCTATCTCCCGGACAGGTGGTAAACCCAGTAATTCTTCAGGAAAAACATCCGGGTATTCACAAACCACCGGCACAGATTCGGGTTTCTTTTCTAATTCTTTGTCATCAAGTACATAAGCAAGGTATGCTTCGCACCCTTTTCTTACATATTTCTGGCCCAACATTGAGGATATTACAGCTGGCAACCTCTTTAAGTCCGTAGACTCAACTCGGATTATCTCGTTATTTGCGCACCTCAAATCAATAGTCTTGCTTTTGCAATTCACAACTGCATCATGCGCGGTCAGCCAATCCAAACCAAGAATAACATCAAATTCATCAAACGGCAAAAGCATCAAGTCCGCCGGAAAACAGGAACCTCGAATTACTAGGGGACATTTCTTACACACTTTGTCGACAAGCACGTAACGACCCAAGGGATTTGACACCCGAATTACGAACTCAGTAGACTCAATAGGTAAAGTCTTACTGGATGCTAAGGTTTCACATATGTAAGAATGAGTAGAACCGGGGTCAATCAAAGCAATTACATTAGTATCAAAGAGAGTAAAAGTACCGGTAATAACATCAGGCGAAGAAGCATCCTCGTGGGCACGTATAGCATAAGCTCTAGCAGGCGCACGAGCCTCGGATCTGGTCGTAGCATCTCTAGATCCTCTCTGACCACCGCTAGCATTGCCCGTATTTCTAGATGGTCTACCTCGAGCAGTGGTAGCACCCGATTTCCCACTCTGATTTACATTTTGTTCAGACAACCTCGGGCAATCTTTAATGAAGTGGTCAACTAATCCGCACTTGTAACAGGAGCGGTCAGGGAATCTACAACTCCCCGAATGCCATTTACCGCAATATTGACATTTCGTTCTGTCTCGACGTTCATTCCCAACACTGGCGACCGAAGTGCCTCGTGTACCCGCAGGGGGTCGATCACGATCTCGTCTAAAAAGGCCCGAAGTGCCTCTAGACCGGCCCACATCATCTCAAAATTTCTTCGATGCCTGTTGAAGAGACTTTCCCGAAGATCTTTTACGAAACTCTCCAGTTCCCACATCAACTTTTTGTTTTTCTTTTCTAAGCTCCTCGGCTTTACAAGCTCGCTCGACAAGTACTACGAACTCTCGTATTTCAAGAACGCCAACGAACATTTTTATATCTTCATTTAGCCCATCCTCGAAGCGTTTAGACATGATAGCCTCGGACGAAACACATTCCCGAGCGTATCTACTAAGTCTAACAAATTTTCGCTCGTAATCAGTAACCGACATAGAACCTTGCTTAAGCTCAAGAAATTCCTTCCGTTTTTGATCAACAAATCTCTGACTGATATACTTTTTCCGAAACTCAGTTTGGAAAAACTCCCAAGTTACTTGCTCTCGGGGCACAACCGAAGTCAGAGTACTCCACCAATAGTAGGCAGAATCGCGTAGCAAGGAGATAGTACACTTTAGACATTCATCGGGTGTACAAGATAGCTCATCGAGTACCCGGATAGTGTTGTCCAACCAAAATTCAGCTTGCTCGGCGTCGTCGCTATCCGTAGCTTTAAATTCAGTAGCCCCATGTTTTCGGATTCTGTCAACTGGGGGCTTATTTGACCTTATTTAGTCAGTTTCCGGAGGTAGTGTAGGTGCGGGGGTTGTATTAGTCGGGAATGGAGGTTGTGGAACAGCCGTATTAGTTCGAATGTATTGGTTGAACCAATCATTCATCACGCTATAGAAAGCTTGTCTAGCTTCATCATTCGGATTACTAGCATTAGGTTGAAAGTCCGCCGGCGCTGTCCCTTGTGCGGGAGCAGGCGCTACACTCTCAAGATCATCAGCTACCGCTCGGTCGGGATCGGGATCCGTTACTATAAATAAACACATTTGCAAATGTCAGAAATCACCACACTATCAAATAATCACATAAAATGGCATGTATAGCTAGACCCAACGCATTACGGTAGTCCTAGAATCGACTAAACCGTAGCTCTGATACCAATAAAATTGTAACACCCCGTACCCGAGTCCGTCGCCGGAGTCAGACACGAGAGGTTTGCAGACTTAAATCACTTCTTTGCACAATCCATTTTAAAATTTTTCCAGGCAGTTGGCTAACTGCGTTACTGTCACCTTAAAAATTATATCTTGAGTTTCACAACTCGAAAATCAGTTTTGTAATTTTTCCCTGAAACTAGACTCATATGCCCACCTACATATTTGTTTCTAGAATTTTTGGTCGGGCCAATTAGTACTGTTTATTAGTCAAAGTCTCCCATGTTACAGGGATCGACTACACTGACCTTTGCGCATTACGACCTGGATATCTCCCTGCACAGAGCTTCAATACTGATTCCGTTTGTTTCTATAGAAACTAGACTCAGAGAGGAATCTATACATATATGGTATGACTCCTAATTACCTCTGGTTAATTTATAATGAATTTCCAAAGTCGGAACAGGGAATCCAGAAACCGTTCTGGCCCTGTCTCACGAGAACCTGAATATCTCTTAACATACTTTCTGTATGATTATTTCGTTACTTTCCTATGAAAGTAGATTCATCAAGGTTTGTTTACATAATTTATTCACTATTTAATTCCATTCCTACTATTTTTAGTGATTTTCCAAATCTACATCACTGCTGCTGTCAGCATCTGCCTTTAAGGTAGACTTTACCTATTTCATAGTTTCCATGATTCAACTAGCCCTTTTAGCAGAAATAGCACAAATTATGATAGTGATTAACCATTCCCATGGCCAATCCTTGTTAAGCATATCCACACCTCTCAATAACCATATCCATACCAAATGATGATAACATTATGCTCAAACATATATAAGCCATTTTCGCATGGCTATCCAAAATTATACAAGTCCAAAGGGTCCATGACCCACAACAAAAAGGGTAGTCCTATACATGCCATTTCGAAGTTCAACCAAAATTGTACCAAAAGGGGGCTTTGATAGTGTGGGCGACTTCGACTTCAAAATCCTGAGTCCGATAGCTGAAGAGCCAAAATCTATAAAACAGAGAATCAAAGAAACAGAGTAAGCAATTTATGCTTAGTAAGTTTTGAGCAAGGGATTCCAGCACAACAAAAGTATAGCATTCATGTAGCTAAACGGATAATTTCATATGCACAAATTTTCAATATCATACTTACTTCACATTACCAACCCTTTTATTCATACACAAAGATCAACTTAGCCAAAGGCCGGTAGCTCATTTATCAACTGAGCGAATACTTATTTGTAAGGGCTCAACTAATTCAAAGCACATACGAAACATACCTCAATGTTGGGGTGTTTCAAGCGTATTAACTGAAATTTTTACAGCAAGATCATTCATTCCTAAATCACATACCTTCGGAATTTAACCGGATATAGCTACTCATTCAAATGCCTTCGGGACATAGCCCGGTTATAGTAACTCGCACAAATGCCTTCGGGACTTAACCCGGATTTAGTAACTCGCACAAATGCCTTCGGGACTTAACCCGGATTTAGTAACTCGCACCAATGCCTTCGGATCTTAGTCCGGATATGGTCACTTAGCACAAAGCCTTCGGGACTTAGCCCGGACATCATTCAAATAACCATGCACATTTAACAATAAGTCATGGCACATTCGTATTTCATTTTCGTTAGCAAAACTCGAACACAAGACACTTATCATTCTTGCAATTTCGGCTCAATAGCCACACACAAAGAGCATGATTTTGATTTGCTTAAAACATGATCTAATCAAATCATAATTTAAGCTCTATTACTCAAGAACTTACCTCGGATGTTGTCGAACGATTCCGATAGCTATTCGACCACTTTTTCCTTCCCTTTATCGGATTTAGTTCCCCTTTGCTCTTGAGCTTAATTAAACAAATAAATTGATTTAATCATTTGAGCATCGAAAAGAGGAACACAAGGCACTTAGCCCATATTTATACATTAGACATTAAAGTCACATATGTACAGAATCATGAATCAAACTCAACATTTTAGCTAATTTTCCCCCTTGGCCGAATTTTCTAAGCCAAGACAAAAGCATCAATATGCTTGCCTCTAACCGAATACATGCAACACCAATCTTCTTCCTATGGCCGAATATGCATGTCTATGTTGAGGCCGATTATATACTTAATACCACACATAAATGGCATACATTTTACTAACTAATGCATTACATATTATAACTCAATACGCATCCATCATTTACTCCATAACTAAACCACCACCATATATAAACATATACCTTGGGATGATATATATATATATGTACCATACCAATACATCATGTGCAAATACATATATATATGCAAGAGCCGAATCACAAGGCTGATTATAGCCATCTCATATATTTTCATCCCATACCCGAATGCACAAGTACATTATAATAGCTTCCAACTTAATTCATCGTAAATTTCCCTTTATTTTTTTTTCATGGCCGAATGCTCCTTCTACACCATTTACCTTCACAAAGCATGAATTTCATCATCCAACTTACAAGCTTACAATCTCATGAAGTTTAACCTCATAGTACCTATCAAACTCTCACTCATTAGCTTCTATAATAAACCTCCAACAACACCAAATAAACATATACTTCGTGGGTCTATGGTAGAACCAAGAAAGGAACTCATAGATATCAAGATGTAAGCAACTACCATTATTCATCTAAGTTTAGCATGAAACACAATCATCACCCTTATTAATCTTTTATAGCCGAAAACCATACTCACCCCCAAAATCAAAATTTCAACATGGTTTACAAAAATCACTTGATAACTCACTCAATATCAACTAAAATTTCAAAACCTAGTACAAACTTCCTTACCTTAATAGTGACCTAAGATGACCGATTGCTTCACTCCCTTCTTCTTCCTTTCAATTTGGCCAAGAAGAACCAAAGAACACAACTTGTTTTTCTTTCTTCCTCAGAACATTCGGCCAAGGGAAATGAAGAAAGATGGACATTTTTTTTTGTTTTTTCTTTCTAGTTTCGGCAAAATGGGGGGGGGAACAACCACACACTTTTTTTTTGTTTTCATCATATTCCCTTTCATTATTTTATGCCCATGCTCCTTATTTTATCATACTTCCCATGAAACACTAACTCAACATGTTTATGACATGTTCTTGCCCATCACACTTGGTCTACCATGCTTGTCATGGCCGGCCACTACTAATTAGGGGGGGAAATTGACATGCAAGTCCCCCCTTTTTATTTCATGCACTAATAGATCCTTATGCTTTGACCTATCACATTTCAAAATTTTCTCACATAAGTCCTATTTACTAAAATTCACCTACAATTAAACAAAATTCAAACACGAAATTTTCACACATGCACATGTACATATAATGAGCATCAATTATGACGGTTAATTATTTTATGACTCGGTTTAGCGGTCCTGAAACCACTTCCCGACTAGGGTCAATTTTGGGCTGACACAGAAAGAGTTGCGAAACAAAAGGGTTCTGTTAGTAAAGGTGTTATGGTTCAAACACGGGATCGAAGAAGCTACTTAAGAAACCGAGAACTCTATGAAAGAACAATACCCAAATCTATTTACCGGTAAGATTTTCGGGGACGAAAATTTCTTAAGTGGGGGAGAGTTGTGACAGCCCTAAATTGACCCTAGTCGGAAAGTGGTTTCGGGACCACGAAACCGAGTCATAAAAATAATTAACAGTCATATTTGATGCTCATTATATGTGAATATGAATGTGTGAAAGTTTCATACTTTAATTTGGTCAGTATATGTGAAATTTATTAGTAGGGACTTATGTGAGACAATTGTGAATTGTGTTAGACTAATGTAAAAGTGATCTAATAGTGCATGATGTCAAAAAAAAGTGTACTTGCATGTCAAATTAGCCAAATTTTGGATAGTGGCCGGCCATGGTATGGGTTATTAATGATAATATGTATTTTTCTATTAACATTTTTAGTTTACAAAATGAATTAATGAATTAAGAATAATAAAATATGAGGTGAGTGGGAGGAGAAACCAAAGTTGTTTCATCCTTGCTCCTCCATTGCCGTAACTTGAGGGAGGAAGAAGAAAGGAATTCTCTTGTTTCATGTACGGCTTGGATGATGTTTAGGAAGAGGTAAGTACTTTGAAATTCTTGGAAATTTATGTATAAATAAGGTGATTAGTTCAAGTTCTATTCATTCCATGGATTAAGTTTTGGTTGTTTGGAGGTTTGATATTCGGCCAAGTAGTTTGAAACTCTTAGTACATATATTTTTTCTTGAAGGTTGAAATTGGTTTGTTCATAGGGAGGTGCCGAATGTGGTCATTGAAGGGTCTTAATGAACAATATGTGTGGCTTGGGTTTAGAACATTCGGTTAAGGAATTTTGTGTGCTAGCAAGTTTGGTTTAATATATAGATGTAAATCACCTTGTATTTGATAATTTGAAGAGTAGGAAATGGCAAATTAAAATGATGTTGGGTAAATTTTTAGTTTAGTTGTGCTTAAGCATTCGACATTAATATTTGATATTGGCTATGAAAGTATGAAAGATTAGAGATTATTTTTTAAAATGAATTATGACATTAATATGAACAAGATAGAAAATCGGTTATAGATGTGATTGAGTGATTCGGTCATTGATGGGCATTATTGTAACCTAATTGTAGTTTGCTACTTTTAATTTCGAGATGGAATTTGTATATATAAGCTAAGTTGAGCGGTTAGGGCCGAATGAGGTATATAAGATATTAAAGCATGCTAGAATTATACATTAGTGAAAATGTGTGATTGTACTAAATTCTCTACTTGAATTCGGTTAGGTATAGTCATGGTATGAGCTCATTAGGGATACTACCTTATAAGTGAATGTAGCTTTAGTTAACTTTATGTGTTATGCGTGTGTTAAAATAATTAATGATTTGGATGTTATTATAGGTATTTATGCTAAAGATTTTTTTTCGGCTATGTTTTGTACCCATGTGATGACTCTAATGTCTAATATATATGAGAGTTATTTCGGCTAAAAATATATATATAATTAGGTATATGGTTGGTTTCATTATTAAAAATAAGGGTTAAGTACCTTGAATTTCTCTTTGATGTTCAAAATGATTAAATCAGTTTATTTGTTAAATTAAGCTCAAGAGCAAAGGGTGTGACAGCCCTAAAGTGACCCTAATCGGAAAGCGGTCTCGGGACCGCTAAACCGAGTCACCAAATTATTTGAATGTGATAATTATTGCCTAAAATATGTGAATATAAATGTGTGAAAGTTTTAAGCTTCGATTTAGTTAATTGCATGTGAATTTAATTGATAGGACTTATGTGAGAAAATTTAGAAATGTGCTAGGCAAATGCAAGTGGCCTAATAGTGCATGTAATCAAAGGGGTGGACTTGCATGTCAATTTCCCCCCATTTAAGTGCTAGTGGCCGGCCATGACAAGGGATGATGGGCAAAACATGTCATGAAACATGTTGTGTTAATGGAAAAATAAAATAAGAAGCATGGGCAATAAACTAATAAGAAATGGAAGGAAGAAAAAAAAAAGAATGTGTGTGACTGTTCCCCCCCCATTGCCATGAGTGAAGAAAAGAAAAAAAAATTTGTTCATCCTTTTTCATTTCTTTTGGCCGAAAATTCTAAGGAAGAAGGAAGGAGTTCTTGCTTCATGTTTGGTTTGGAAGAGGATTAGGAGGAGGTTTGGCCATACTTGTATCTAGATTAAGGTATGTTTGAGGTTGTGCCATGAGATTCATGCATGTTTTTAGTTGCTAGCTTGAGTTCTAATTAGCCCATGGTTCAAATCTTTGCTATGTCATGGGGATGATATTCGGCCTAGGTGGATTTTGTGTTAATGCCATTGCATGCTAAATATGAAGCTTGTTAATGATACATGTGATGGTGGATTGATGACTCTTGGATTTTCTTTTTAGCATTTTTGAGTGAGACATTAAGTTCTTTGTTTAACCATGACCAAAATTGAAATGGTATGGTGTTGTGATGTATTCGGCCATGGTATATCCATAAGTATGATTTATGCTTATTGCATGGTAGGTAAGATTTGTGTTTTGGATTTATGTTCATGTTTAGTTATAATCAACTTTGAGATTCGGCTCTTGCACATATATATATATGTTTGCACATGACGTATTGGTATGACATATACAATATCTCAAGGTATATATTTACATATGGTGGTGTTTCGGTTATGGAGTACATGATGGATGCGTATTGAGTTATAATATGTAATGCATTAGTTAGTAAAAGGTATGCCATTTGTGTGTGGTATTGAGTATATAATTGGCCTCAACATAGACATGCATAATTGGCCACATGAATGAGTACATAGGTTGATGTGTTGTTCGGCCATAGGTAAGCATATTGAAGGCTTTATCTTGACTTAGAAAATTCGGCTAAGGAGAGTATTAACTAATGTGTTGAGTTTGATTCATGATTCCGTACATATGTGACTTTAATGTCTAATGAATAAATGTTGGCCAAGTACCTTGAGTTCCTCTTTTCGATGCTCAAATGATTAAATCAATTTATTTGTTAAATTAAGCTCAAGAGCAAAGGGGAACTAAATCCGATAAAGGGAAGGAAAAAGTGGTCGAATAGCCATCGGAATCGTTCGACAACATCCGAGGTAAGTTTTCGAGTAATGGGACTTAAATTATGATTTGATTAGATTATGTCTTAAGTAAATCAAAATCATGCTCTTGTATGTGGCTATTGAGCCGAAATTGTAAATGTGATAAGTGTCTTGTGTTTGAGCTTTGGTAATGAAAATGAAATATGTATATGTGCATGGTTACTCGAATGATATCCGGGCTAAGTCCCGAAGGCTTTTGTGCTAAGCGACTACATCCGGACTAAGATCCGAAGGCATTTGTGCTAGCGACTATATCCGGGCTAAGTCCCGAAGGCATTTATGCTAGTGACCATATCCGGGTTAAGACCCGAAGGCCTTGTGCGAGTGGTTATATCCGGCTAAACCCCGAAGATGCTTGATTTGGGAATGAACGATCTTGCTGTAAAAATTTAAATTAATACGCTCGTAAAATCCCAGCGATGAGGTATGTTTCGTGTGTGCTTTGAATTAGTTGATCCCTTACAAATATGTATTCGCTCAGTCGATAAATGAGCTACCGGCCTTTGGCTAAGTTGATCTTTTTTGTATGAACATAAGGGTTGGTAATGTGAAGTAAGTATGATATTGAGAATTTGTGCATATGAAATTATCCGTTTAGCTATATGAATGCTATACTTTTGTTGTGTTGGAATCCCTTGCTCAAAACTTACTAAGCATAAATTGCTTACTCCGTTTCTTTGTTTCTCTGTTTTATAGATTTTGGCTCGTCAGCTATCGGACTCGGGATTTTTGGAAGTCGAAGTCTCCCACACTATCAAAGCCCCCTTTTGGTACAATTTTGGTTGAACTTTGAAATGGCATGTATAGGACTACCCTTCTTGTTGTTGGTCATGTACCCATGGATTTTGTGTAAATTTGGATAGCCATGCGAAAATGGCTTATATACGTTTTTAGCATAGTACTATAATTGTTTTGTATGTTGATCACTAAGAGGTATGGAAATTTTGGAAACGATTATCCATTGGAATGGTTAATCATGATTATACTTTGTGCTATGTATGCAAAAAAAAGGGCTAATTGAATCATGGAAACTATGAAATAGGTAAAGTCTACCTTAAAGGCAGATGCTGACAGCAGCAGCGATGTGGATGTGAAATATCACTAAACATAGTAGGAATGGAATTAAATAGTGAATAAATTATGTAAATGAACCTTGATGAATCCACTTTCATATGGAAGAAACGAAACAGTCATATGAGTTGTATGTTAAGAGATATTTAGGTTTTCGTGAAATAGGGCCAGAACGGTTTCTGGATTCCCTGTTCTGACTTTGGAAATTCATTATAAATTAACCAGAGATAATTTGGAGTCATTCCATATATGTATAGATTCCTCTTTGAGTCTAGTTTCTATAGAAACAAACGGCATCAGTATTGAAGCCCTGTACAGGGAGATATCCAAGTCGTAATGCGCGAAGGTGAGTGTAGTCGATCCCTGTAACATGGGAGACTTTAACTAATAAACTGTACTAATTGGCCCGACCAAAAATTATAGAAAAAAAATTGTAGATGAATATATGAGTCTAGTTTCAGGTAAAAATCACGAAACTGATTTTCGAGTTGTGGAACTCAAGATATGATTTTTAAGGTGACAGCGACACAGTTAGCCAGCTGTCTGGAAATTTTTAAAATGAACTGTGCAAGTAAATGAATTAAGTCGGTCAGCACCTCGTGTTCGACTCCGACAACGGTCTCAGGCACGCGGTGTTACAAAGGGGAACTAAATCTGATAAAGGAAAGGAGAAAGCAATCGAGTAGCCTATCCGTAACTATCGAAAAATACCGAGGTAAGTCTTTGAGTAACGGAACTTAGCTTATGATTTTATGGGTATCATATAAAAGCATAGTAGATAAGTTGTGATCTTATGGTTCTATATAAATTACATAGTGAAACAAATGATTTTTATTTTATATGACTTGGAGCCGAATGGTTAAAGAATTCATGTGGAATAACGAAATTGAATCGTATTATGTGTATGTAGCTATTGAGCCGTAAGAGTAAGGGTTGATAAGCATGTTGAACTTGTTTTCTAGCAATGCAATGGAAATGCTAATAGGTTATGATATATATATATGTGCACATCATTCATGCGGGTTATTATAACCAGGTTAAGTCCCAAAGGCATTCGTGCGGGTTATTATAACCGGGCTAAGTCCCGAAGGCATTCGTGCAGGTTATTATAATCGGGCTAAGTCCCGAAGGCATTCATGCGAGTTATTATTACCGGGTTAAGTCCCGAAGGCATTCGTGCTGGTTGTTACATCCGAGCCAAATTCCGAAAGTATTTATGTTTGGAAAGACATGATTCTGTCGTAATAATTCCGATTAATGTGCTCATAATCTCTAATATGACCAGGTATGGTTCGTATATACATTGGAAAAATTTGGTACAGTATAAGTTGTGATTATGAAATCGAATGAGGTTCTCCCGACCATTCCTTAGGGTTATATGAAGTTTATAGCTCACTCGAGTTACATGAAATTGATTCAAATGAAATTTAGTTAAGTTTGATTTCGAATGTGTAAACATATTGATAGAAGTGTAAATTAAAATGAATATGTGATCTTGTGCATAGACATTTATTTATCCTTATGAATGCTATTTCTTTTTGTGTTTTTGTTTCAAATGATTTCCTTACTTATAAGCTTACTAAGCATCGAAACGCTTACTCTGTTGCTTAAATTCTTTGTATTATAGATTTTGTTCGTCAGTTATCGGACTCAGAAGTGTCAAAGTCGAAGTCATCCACACTATCTAAGCCCCTTTTTGGTACTCTTTCAGTTGAACTTTGATAATGGCATGTATAGGACTGACCTTTGTTGTTAATTAAGTATCTTTTGGTAATGTATATTCGAATAGCCATGCGAAAATGGCTTGTATATTTTGAGTATGGCATTATAATTATTTTGTATATATATGGTCTTATGATATGGTTATTGAGTGGTATGAAAATGCTCGATAATGATTAGCCATTGGAATGGCTAATCATGATCATAATTAGTGCTATGTATGTCAAATTGCTAGCTAATCCATGGAAACCATGAAATAGGTAAAATTTACCACAAAATATTCTTCAAACAGCAGTAGTGAAGTGAGTCTGAAAAATCACTAAAAATAGCAGAATTGGAATTAAATAATGAATAAGTTATGGAATCGAAGCTTGGTGAGTCTATTTTCATATGGAAGAAGCAAAACAGATATATAAGCTATATTTTATGAGATGCTTAAATTTTTGTGAAACAGGGCCAGAACGATTTTTGGATCCCCTGTTATAACTTTGAAAATTCACCATAAATTTTACAAAGATAATTATAAGTCATGATTTATATGTACAGATTCATTATTGAGTCTAGTCTTATTAGAGACAAACGGCATAGGCATTGAAGCTCTGTACAGGGATATTTCTGATTCGTAATACACAGAGGTCAGAGTAGTCGAACCCCGAAACAGGGGAGACTTTAACTAATAAACTGTACTAATTGGCCCAACCAAAAATTCTAGAAAAAATTTGTAGATAGATATATGAGTCTAGTTTCAGGAAAAATTTACAGAATTGAATTTCGAGTTCTGAAACTCGAGATATGATTTTTAAAGTGACTATGATGCAGTTAGCGAGCTAGTCTGGAAAATTTAAAAATGAATTGTGCGAGCTGTGTAAGTAATGAAGTAAGTCCGTTAACACCTCGTGTTCGACTCCGGAAACGGTCTCGGGTATGGGGTGTTACAAAGACGGCACTCAAAAATCAACAAGCATCAATCCAGGGGTTCGAAACTCAGATTGGACAGCTCGCCAAGTTGATTTCCGAACAACCACAAGGTAGCCTACCGAGTAATATTGAATCTAACCCAAGGGAGCAACTCAACGCGATTGCAATTCAAGATGAGACAGGGTTAGTTGCAAAACCAAGGCCAGAAATGGTGGTAAGCAAAGGTAAGAATGAGGTAGGCCACAATGACCCAAAGTCGATGAGTACAGAATATAAACCTCGTGTGCCATACCCCAATGCGACAAGGAAAGACCGATCAGACGAACAATTTGGTAAATTCCTTAAACTTTTAAAGAAACGACATATTAACTTACCGTTTATTGAAGCCTTTTCGCAGATGCCAAACGCAGTCAAGTTTTTAAAGGACCTTTTGACAAATAAATAAAAGTTGGATGAGGCGTCGCATGTGGAGTTGAATGCAGTTTGCTCAGCCATATTACATAATAAGCTACCCCAAAAATTGAAGGATCCAGGGAGTTTTATGATTCCTTGTTTAATTGGTAGTTTAGATGTTCATCACGCATTGGCTGACTTAGGGGCAAACATTAATGTTATGGCTTATAAAATGTTTAAATAGCTAGGTCTTGGGAAACCCAAACAAACTAGGATGAGCATTCAATTGTCTGATAAAACCATTAGATTTCCTTGGAGTATCAATGAAGATGTTCTTGTTAAGGTCGATAAATTTATATACCCAGTAGACTTTGTTGTTCTAGACATGGAAGAGGATAGTAACGCACCTTTAATTTTAGGACGACCCTTTTTAGCAACTGTTAGAACCATTATTGATGTTGGTACAGGTGAACTCACACTTCGTGTGAGAGACAAAACAATCATCCTTCAAGCTCGTAATTCGAGCAACACATCAAAAATTGAAGGTGGTTGTATAAATCATTCTACTAGTACTGATCATGTGGTGACACCCTGTAACACCCCTTACCCTTATCCAAGGCCGGAACAGGGTACGAGGCATTACCAGACTTAACCATACACATAGACGAAAACCGGGCCATAAAATTTCATTTAATTCAAAAATTTTCGAACACATGCATAAACTCATATTTAAAGACATATAACGTGGCATAAATGAGCACTTACACATCCATAATCATGAAGTAACATGTCATTCACTTTAAACATATTTGCTTACCATCCTATATATAATATACATTCTTACATTAACTAGAACTAGACATGCTAAATCTTATTCTCATTTTATACAATCATAATGTAGTTACCAATTTTTCCATTAAACATCCATATTCAAGGCAACATTACACATTTCCATTTAATTCATGATCCACTGGCCTGCATTTAACTTACCTGATATATTACCAATCATGCATAACAAACAAAGCTAACTATATCATCACATCAAAACATAGGACATGGCATGATAAATTAAACTTACAAACCATAATGGATAAGGACCACATCTCATGATCATATACGATAACTCAATGCAGACCGACACGTATGGTCAAAGTTATAATAATAATACATATCACAAACCAACTTCCTATACATGCCACTCACTTGATATTTCTAATATTTGAATTAATTCTCCCAAAAATGATAGCTTAATAATGTGATTTTGCCTCTGACGATCTCCAACCCCGAACCGACCTGCTAAAAATAAAGAAGTAGAGAGGAGGGGTAAGCTTTACGCTTAGTAAGTCCATATGAAGTTAATAGGCAATTACCCACATGTTTTTTTTAAGGTAAAACATCATAATTGTACAATTTACTCATGTTCAAGTTAAGCTATTTTACCGAATTATAGTTACTAATTCATTTATATCTGGAGCTACGAGACTCCAAATTAAGTTTCATTAATTTTCCTTGAAACTAGACTCATATACCTTTCTCCCATAAAATTTCCAAAATTTTTGGTTTAGCCAATTAGTACAGTTTACTCATTAAATTTTTCCCTGTTTCGCTATCCAATAGTTTTGACCTCTCTTCACTAAAAATTAATTTTCTCATAGTACATAATTCAGATAATGCTCTCATCTATCTTTCTAGAGAATAGATTCATTAAGGATTTTAATAATATAAATTACAACCCATAATTATTTTTATAAAATTTTTAATGATTTTCTCAAATCGAAACAGGGGATCACGAAGTCATTCAGACTCTATCTCACAACAATTTAAATATCTCATAATATAAATTTCGATTGCATATACGATTCTTCTATGTGAAACTCATTGGGCTTTAACCTCATATTTTATTCAGCCCCTAATTTAATTTTCACAATTTATGGTGAATTTCCAAAGTTGCACCACTGCAGTAACCCAAAACTGCCAAGGCTAAATTTACTCATTCATTACTATTATTCACCAAATCCATACAATATCATTTCATTCATAATGGTAAGAACACATAATTATGCTTCATAAGCATAAATCCATAATCTCAATGTCATCAAGTATCAAGGACTTATTCCAAATCATGTCATTTTCATAATATTCACCAAATACTATATACATCATAGATCATCACATGTCAAGGCATCATACATAAGTTTAGTGTACATACCTGTACAACTTGTAACATAACTCAAAGACATACTCAACAATGGCTTATCCCATTGGGATCATCAACAAATACTTCGCCAAATTACCCGTTGAACACTTAGAATATAATCGGATACACGGAATGCATGCACATAAGTGCCATGCCCACAGCTAGACAAATTCAATAGCCTGCGGAATATATGTGTAGCCAAGCTACCATGTAACCCACCCATAAGTGAACTCGGACTCAACTCAACAAGCTCAGGTGTGTGCATCCATAAGTGAACTCAGACTCAACTCAACGTGTTCGGATGCCTAGTTACATCTCACGAACTTGGACTCAACTCAACGAGTTCGGAACTCAAATATCCTAGTGACATGTCACTTGTATCCTAATCTATTCCCAAGGTTCAAACGGGATTTTCCTCAATCACACATCTTTGCTATCTTCCACAAAATGTCAGTACTGATACTTGATAGCATTTCATATATATCAAGTAGCTCACATAATTTTCATATTACTAAATAATAATCCACAAAGCATAATATTTCATGATAATAATCATCATATCATATAAATAACATTAATTACTTAAAATGACAATTATGTTACTACATTTACACATGAACTTACATCTCATTTAATATCAAGGAAATAACATTAAATTACACATTGCATTGTTAAAAATCATATGAACTTACCTCGTATGCGAAAATGGCCATTTTTACCATTTTGTCCACAACCTGATATTTTTCGATTTTAGCCCGAATTTCAATTTTTCCTTGCTAATTGAGCTTGGCAGTTTGAACAAACCTTAACCATGGCTGCTGCTAGTAGAAACAGTTGAATGAAGAAGATGATAGCTAATTTGGCTTATTTCCCTTTTTAATTCTTTTAATTATTAGTTTACCAAAATACCCCTAACTTAAAAATATTTTATTACACCCATTTCAAGTCTATTTTTGTCCACCAATTAACCAATGGTCTAATTTCCATTTAAGGACCCTCAATTTAAAATTTCATAACAATTGGACACCTCTAGTATGTAGAACTTAACTTTTACACTTTTTATGATTTAGTCCTTTTGACTAAATTAAGTACCCGAACTCCAAAATTTTTTAACAAAATTTTCACAAAATTATTCCCTGAAATCGTATGCTATAAAAATATAATAAAAAATAAAATTTTCATCATCGGATTTGTGGTCCCGAAACCACTATCTTGACTAGGCCCAAAGTCAACGTGTTACACTCCCTTTATGTAGGAAACAATTTTGAAGAATGCATATGAGCCGTGTTCAAACAACAACAAAGGACTTATCTATGAAGAACGAAGGCTACAAATCGAGTAGCTAGATGAATGGCGGACACAGAAATTGAGAACACTCGATAAACCGAAACCAAGCCAGGACAAGCTTAATACCTCACCAAATCAACTTAAGGTTGGAGAAAAAGTACTACTAGATGCAGCAGATCCTCGCATTGCCACTCCTAAACCTAGTGAAGAAATTCCTCTTACAGTACTTAGTATTTTTCCATATGGTACAGTCGAGGTAATTCATCCCAAATTCGGCACATTTAAGGTAAACAATACCCGTCTTAAACCTTATGTTGATAAAGTTGATAGTAGGAACGAGGAGTGTAAACTCCTCGCACCACCTTGACTATGCAGAAAAGAGGTAAGTCGAGCTTAGACTATAAATAAGCGCTTCTCGGGAGGCAAGTTGAGCACTAGCAGTGTTAATTTCTTTAAAATTTTAGTTTTTAACATCTAACATACTAATCGAATCATGGAACGCAGACTTTCAAAGGGTTACACGGCCAGACACACGGGCGTGCATTAGGCCGTGTGAAATTAGAGCAAGATTTTTTCCCCAACACAGGATACAATAAGTTGCCACAGCCGTGCGACATGGTCGTGGTCGAAACTGCCAAAACAAAATGGGTGTGAGACACGCCCATGCCTCGAAACCGTGGTTGAAATTGAGAATGTAACACGGGCGTGCGACACGCCCGTGCCAGCCACCCCTGGTCGACACTGTCAAAACGAACACGGGCGTGGACCTATGTTCATGGGCGTGGGAGAAGCGAACGAAGTAAGACACGGCCGTGCAACATGGCCATGTGCACCCACACGCCTAAAGAACACGGGCGTGGACCAAATGTCAGACGCGTCCAAATTCAAAATTCACGAAACACACAGGCAAAAATTAGGCCACACGGGCGTGTCTCACGGCCGTGTGCCCCAAAATCTATATAAACCCCTCACTATTCATCATTTCCCTCCCCAAAAAACCCTAACCCTAGCCGCTACAACTTCACACACCCTATCCCCCACGCCAGTGCGCCGCCTACAACACTGATTCTAACGCCCCAAGCTCCTTTTTGCGTTTGTTTACTCTTTTCTCTCTATTTTCTTTAAATATGTTGCTTATTTCAGGATTCCTCTGCTATATTGAAATATTTTGAATGAATATTCATAGTTAGAATATTAAAATACTCATGCTTGTTTAATAAACATTTTTGTCATTTTAGTTACTACATTATGCTATGCTCTTTTATTTTTCCTTGTTTCCATGAAATTTATGCCTACCCACATGCATTCATTATTTTCATAATCCTCTAACTTGATATAATGAGTGGTTTTAGCTTTTATCATCTCATACGTAAATCTCATAAAATATTTATATTCAGCCTTGATTTTCCATATTATTCGTGGGGCATATTGGTTGAACTTCGATTTTTCAATGCAGGTACAATGTTGTCCTCACGTGGTAAGAAGACCGTTGTTCCCGCCTCGAAGAAGAGGAAAGGAGCAACGTCATCCTTGGGTCCTACCACGGAGATTAGGCACCTGTAACACCCCGAAACCGTGGCCGTCACCGGGGTCGAACACGAGGTGTTATCTGGCTTAATTCATCACTTTATACAGCTCAAACAATTTATTTAAAACCCCCAGACAAGCTGTCAATCTGCGTTAAAGTCACTTAAAAATTCGTATCTTGAGTTCTGAAACTCAAAATCCAATTCCGCAAATTTTTCCTGAAACTAGACTCATATGTCTATCTATTAAAATTTTTCCACAATTTTTGGTCTGTCCAATTAGTACAGTTTATTAGTTAAAGTCTCCCCTGTTTCAGGGTTCGACTACTCTGACCTCTGTGTACTACGAACCAGATATCTCCCTGTACAGAGATTCAATGACTATGCCATTTGTACCTAATAAAACTAGACTAAATAAGGAATCTGTACATATAAAGTATGTCTTCTAATTATCTTTTTAGAATTTATGGTGAATTTCCAAAGTCGGAATAGGGGATCCAGAAATCGTTCTGGCCCTGTTTCACAAGATTTTAAATATCTCATACAATATAGCTCATATACTTGTTTTACTTCTTCCATGTGAAAATAGACTCATCAAGCTTCGATTCCATAATTTATTCATTATTTAATTACATTTCTAATATTTTTAGTGATTTTTCAATTTCACATCACTACTACTGTCTGCATCTATTATTAGAGTAAATTTTACCTATTAGAGTAATTTAACATACATATCACCAAGTATGATCATGACTAGCCATACCAAAGGCTAATCATCACCAAGCATTTCCTTACTACTCAATAATCATATCATGAGTGTAGCACCGGAAATGATTAGCCATGACAAACGGATAAATAATCAAATAGACTTTAACTATTACTTATAACTAAGTATCATACGACCAAATCCAACTTAACATTTATGTCATTTTCGCATGGCTAAAAGTATACATACCAAAGTTCAAACAAAACATAATAGCCTATACATGCCGAAATGTTATCTTAGGCCAACTAAGAAGAAGATACCAAAAAATTGCAAGCTGGTGTGATGACTTTGACGATGGTCCGAACACGCAAAATGGGTCAAGGAAATCTAAATAGAAAACAAATAAACACACAAAATGAGTATTCAACCCAGTAAGTCATAAGCAATAATATACATATCGTTGATATGAGATTGCGAGAAAAATAATATAAGATCAACCAATTTCAGTCATGCCGGATTATGTTACATCCACATATTTTACTGACCCGACCACAGGCCAAAGCTTGCTATCAATCAACTATCATACAATCAAACGCTTTAAAACCTTCTCTCAATTTATAGAACAATGTCAAAGTATATACACTCATGCATATTCATTTCATGCCTCATTTTGATATTTCAATTAATAGCACTAACACTATATGCTTTCCATATGCTACTTATACCATCAACCGAATTCGCACACATAGTGCATAAAGATTTTCGCACACATAGTGCCATGATACACCGCACACTTAGTGCCCCAAAAGTTCAATCACGTATTAACATTTAAATCAGCACACATAGTGCCTTTCAGCTTCGCACACTTAGTGCTAGTATCGATTCCTCATAGTAAAACAATTTACTTAACTTAATTGCCACATACGGCCACAATTATAAATGCATATACAATTAATCTCATAAAAACTTATGGACTTACCTTACGTCGGATGAAATGATTCCCAAATGACTATTCAATATTCTTTGCTTTGCCTTTACTTGATTCTCCTCCCTTGGATTCTTGAGCTAAAATAAATGAATTTAGTAGTTTAATTACTTCGCCAAAAATACTCATATCTATGTGAATTTAAGGATTCCATTTCTTCTTACAACAATCCTTGTTCAAGACATCAAAGTTTCAACTAATATTTATATTATGCCATAAAGCCGAATGCATTATCACTTCCAAATAACATTATGCCAAATATAATTACACTCAATTATATATATATAATCATGAATCAAACTCAACATATAAGCTAACATTACTCCTTTAGTTGATTATATAAAATCGAGATAATATCTCAAAGGTGCTTATCTATATAACCGAATGTGCAAAAACTAAATTCACCATCACCCATATGCTTAATTGGATGGCCGAATATATAACATAATTATAATATCATTTTAAATTCATTTAAACACAAAATTTCATCTCATGAACACTTGACCGAATTTTTCCTAAACTAGCATAGTTTTACATCTATTTATAACATCATGTAAATCCACACATATCTACTTTTCTACCTAAATTTTCTTTCACCTTTCTACTATTTCCATTCACAACATCAAAAACACCATTCGCTTAGCTTTACCTTCCTCTAACCGTATACCATTTAGTCACCTAATTAGGTAGAAAATTAACACATGGAATATATAATAGACATTGGCTACTAACTAGATTTTGTTTTTTTTACAAAATTTATTGGATTTATCATGAGTCTTACCTTAATCAACTCTTTAGGATGGCCGAATGTTTAGAAATTTCCTTCCTTTCTTTCCTTTAGCTTACGGCCATGGCAAGAGAAAGAAGATGAACACTTTCTCTTTCCTTCCTCTTATTTTATTCATCTTTATTTTATTTATTTTTTTAATTAACCTATTATCTAATATAAAATTGCTATAAATTCAACTTAGTGGAAGTGCATTATTGTTTTCCCGGCACTACTTGTCAATTTAGGTAAATTGGCATGCAAACCCAAGCTTTCCCACATTGTGGTAATTTGATCCTTACAAATTGTCTATCATCTTTTCTAAGTCTCTCAACTAGGTCCTTTCGAATTAATTCACATTCCTAAAGCTAATATTAAGCATTTAATTTCATACATTCACTATCGCACATAAATTTATGTAATTAAAACACAAAAATAAATTTTTGACTCGGTAATGTGGTCCCGAAATCACATTCCGACTAGGGTCTACTTAGGGTCGTCACAGCACCCGTTCCTCCAGGTTCCCTTGGGACCTCAGGAGGAATTATATCAAATATTACGGGCCCGACCCCCAGGTGTGGGCCGCTGCATTGACTGGGCCGCACTGAGTAGATTCAATTGGCTGACGCTGTCTGAGCCCTCTTAATGACTAATCCATGGGGGCTCTTCTTTGAGATCATCGAGTGGACGTATCTCGAGTTTACATTGGAACTCTACTTGACGTTCCATATTCAGACCGTCATGACAAACTTTGAGAATCCTGAAACGGTCCAATTTCGCCTTGGTGGTCTAGTACGCCAGTTGAGTGTACCCAAGTTTGAGATTGCACTACGGCTATACACAGAGGAATTCATAGACGATAATGAACTTAACACCCTCCACCACCACATCTACTACTCCCCCTCAAAATGCTGGAGGGACCTCGTCCCTGCCTTGGCCACTACGACCCTAGTCGCTCCAAGGCATCGGCTCTCCCTCCATCATGGAGGTATCTACACGCCACTTGGCTCACACTCTGACAGGGAGACGAGAGAGCATCGGCATCGTCACGACCCACGACGCCTATTTCTTATGGAGTATGGCGAATGGGCACGTCATCGACCTCACCTACTTTATTGCCCTCCCCATTCGCCACCAGATGGAGTGGCACAAGAGAGGGGTCATCTCTATCGGGCCCTATGTGACTCGACTGGCTCGGCACTTCGGGCTCCTCAACAAAGCAGCCCAATCATCCTCCCTCACTCTAATCGGCTAGATGACCCCACAAGGTATCTCGAGCATGGTAAGTATGAGGATGATCGAGAAACGACGTGGCACCTACCCTCCTTAGTAGCGCCTTGCCCAGTCCACTGAGGAGGACGACCCAGAGGACATTACTGATGATGTCCCTCCATGTCATGAAGACCCACTGTCTTAGCCACCACCCCTCTCTCGTCTAGTTCATGCGACGGCTTCATACGCTGACATATCTGAGTGCCTTACTCGATTCGAGCAGCAGTGTTTTCAGCGCTTCGATAACATTGATGCTACTCTACAGCAGATTTGTCAGCACTTCCACATCTCATCGCCACCCCCACCTCGCGAACCATCTAGCGATGAAGATGTTTAAAAACTTTTCTTTATTATTTTATGTTGTTACTTTTATTCTATTTTAAGACTACTTTTTATTTTTCTTTAAGCTTATTTTTATTAGGTTTTATAATTATTATTTTACAATTTTTAATTTCGACTATTTCACTATGAGTAATTATTCTTCTTTATATATTTCCTAAAAAAGTTCCTGATTATATCACAGTTATAAAGAGCTCCAAAGCTCACTATTACTTAGGAACTTGGAACTCCATTGGGAAAGGTTCTCCACGACTGCCATGCCCTGCTCAACCACGACCATAGCCAACATGAGATATAATATTCTTTTGGCGCAGCATTTGTGGAACCCAACCTCTACCACCACCGAAGTATGCTCCTCCACCTTCATCATTACTTTGGCTATTTATTCTCCATGACTCCTATTTAAGGAGTTCATTCATCATTCAGGAAGTTTCACTTCTCTCCTTATCTTATGATTATAAATCCATCTTTGTCAATATATCTTTCTTTGTACATTGAGGGCAATGTACATCTTAAGTGTGGGGGGTCTTTTATATCATCATTAGAAATCCCTGAATTTTGTCTTATTCTCACGTGAATCACTCATATCACTAACAGAATGAATTTTGATTAATTTATGATTTTTATTAATATGTCTTGAATTAAAACATAGGTATTTATGCATTGATTGTTTAAACTTTTCATATTAAGTAATGAGTGCTTTTATTGATGTCCTTAAACCCCTTGAGTGATTTGAGTGAATCTTTAGCGAGGATGTTAAACTCTGTGATATTTTGATCAAAGGTAATCACTTAGATGAGGGGAGACACTTATGTTTTCTTGATAAAATGCTCAACTTGGAATGTTTGAAACTTTGATGTAATTTTAGTTGAATTTTCAATGTATGAGTACTTATAGATTATTTTGAGATATCATTGATAGGATTATAAATTGAGAAGAATTTATTTTGATTATGAGTTGAGGATTTTTGCTAGAGGACAAGCAATTGCTTAAGTGTGGGGGTATTTGATAAACCGTAATTTGTACATATTTTAATCCCACGCTTAGCCTATTTATGAATGGTTTCTCCTTAGATTTGGTAAATTCGATGCTCCTAATCCTTTAATTTCATGTTTTATACTTAGGAGAGCATTGGAGAGTAAAAAAACGAGAAATGGGCTGAAAACGGAGAAAATGGACCCACATGGGAAATCAACACGGTCTGGACTTTCTCACACTAGTGTGTTACACGACTGTGTCCCTTTGGCAGGATTGAAGCACAACTTACACGGGTATACTACACGCTCGTGCCTGTTCAACAGCCTTGACCATAGGCTGGAGTAATTGCACACAGGCGTGTCCCTGCCGAGCCCAAGTATAACCCTATTCAGAAAATGCCAATTTTTGGGGCTCATAGGCATTCAAAATCCTATTTAAACACCTGAGGAGCCCAAGTATAACCCTATTCCAGGATATTGATTCAAGTTAAGCTCTTATGCAGAGGAGGAATAGACCCTGCCTAAGAGTAAATTTGTCATAATTAAGCGGAGTTGATTGCACACTTAGAGATAGGGTGATAAGATTTTGTCGGATTAGGGTGAAACCTAATAAGGGAATCCATAGATCGAGTTAATGAAATCTAGGGTGTTAACTAGAAAGAGATTTCAATTATTCAACCTAGGGTTAGACGTTATTAGTCTCGAGAGAGATAATAATATAACTTAGGAATTTCTACGGATCAAGTCAAATAAATAAATCGTCAGATTCAAAGTCAAATAACAAGTGAAGTCTAGGTGGATTTTTCCTTAAGTATTGTCTTAATAAATTGAATTTTCCCAAAAGTATTTTCCCAAATTTTCTTTCTGTGCATTCTTAGTTTATAATTAGTTTAGATAACCAGACCTCTTAATTTTTAGGCTAGATAATAAAAAGGAAGTAAATACTAGTGCTCATAGTTCCTTTGGGTTCGATAATCCGGTCTTGCTGAACTATACTACTGTTCGATAGGTACACTGGCCTTAATCATGATAATACGTTAGTCTCAAGAGCGATTCATTCATAAATCTTTAAAACCTGTCACGAATATCACGTATCAAGTATGATAGACTTTGCTGACGATCCCCGAGCTCGTAACTCGACTTCAAAATCTATAAAATAAAGGCAAACACAAACACATACAATAAGCAATCATAGCTTAGTAAGTCATAAGCAAATAAACAACCCAATGATATAATCAACTCAATTAAACTAAACCAAATTATATTATCATTACCACAATTAGTCTCAAACTTAAAAATTTCATAAATAATACATTTTCATACACAAATGCTACCTTGGCCGAATGCTCATATAATTAAAATAAAAAATTATCATTCAACTTTCAAAACCAAAATGTCATTATATAACCAAATATACATACACCCATATGCACAAGTTCAATAATCATGATATAACATCATGTACATATACTATTTATGTGGCTGAATATACATGGTCATATATACACATATTCAAGAATCAATTCCATAATTTTCATATCATTTATTCACAAAGCCGAATGCACTTACCATGTTCACATACATTCTTCCTTTACTTCATACAAGACTTACAACATATATCAAGTAACTCACTTACCTTATTTCAAGTAGGAAATAAACTAATTCATACCTGATCATTTTAGCTCAATTTACACATTCAATCACACTTATCATTGCCCGATGAACCATTCAGAATTGGATAGGACACTTGGATAATCACATATATCGTACAATGCCAACGTCCCAGACGTGGTCTTACATGTAATCACTGTAACGCCCCCACGCCGGAGACCATCACCGGAGTCGAGCTTGAGGGGTTACCGAACATAATTTATCAATTTAAGAACTTCAAATCATTTGTTTCTACATTCACAGCTTTCTAGCTACTCGCATCACAGTTACAAGAAAAATCATATCTCGAGTTACGAAACTTGAAATCAAGATCCATAAATTTTCCCTGAATCTAGACTCATATATATATATTTACTAAATTTTTTCTAGAATTTTTTATTGGGCCAATTAGTACAGTTTATTAATTAAAGTATCCCCTATTTCAGGGTTTGACTGCTCTGACCTCTTTGTATTACGAATCAGATATATCTCTATAAAAAATTTCAATGACTATGAGGTTTGTTTCTATTAAAACTAGACTAATAAGGAATCTGTACATATAAATAACAACTTCTAATTATTTTAGTAAAATTTATTATAAATTTTTAAAGTCAAAACAGGGGATCCAGAAATCACTCTGGCCCTGTTTCGTAAAAGTTTAAATATCTCATAAAATATAATTTATATTCCTGTTTTGTTCAATCCATATGAAAATAGACTCAGTAAGCTTCAATTTCATAACTTACTCATCATTTAGTTCCATTTATACTATTTTTAGTGATTTTTCAAATTAATGTCATTGCTGCAGCAATATTCTGTTTTAAGGCAAGTTTCATCTTTCCATGAATTTTATGAACTAGATAACCTATTAAACTTCCATGATATAAAACATGATCTAAATTAGCCATCACCATGACTTATCAATATCAAACATTTTCTCAACCAAACATGGCCATATCATAAAATTATTTACACAAAATAGGTATATTGCTATACATGCCATACTTAAGTAGTTGTACAAGCCATTTACCAAGATAAAAGTCCTTTGGATAGTGTGATCGAACCTTCGACCCGTCCCGATTCCCGAGCTGGCTTGTTCAAAACTACAGTAAATAAAGAGGAGGGAGTAAGCATAAATGCTTAGTAAGTTCATATGTAAATAACAAGTAACATAACAATACAAATATACCAAACAACTTTAGCATGGTATCACCAAAACATATATCACATTTCTAAACATCATTCATCACCTTACTACCTTATCGTTGTTGTATCTATTTTCAACCCGAGGGTTAAGAACATACCTGTCCAAAGTGTCCATTTCACAACACTTACCAAAATGTCGCTTGCATCTTAAGTGTTCTTCCATTTCACTAGAAATTTCACCCGTTGAACACATCGGAATACAACTCGGATACACGGATAATTTGCACATAAGTGCCTCATATGTAATCAAGAAATCATGTAACCCGCCCCTAAGTGAACTCGGACTCAACTCAACGAGCTCGGGCGTTCGCATCCATAAGTGAACTCGGACTCAACTCAACGAGTTCGGATGCCTAGTTACATCTCACGAACTCGGACTCAACTCAACGAGTTCGGACATTCGCATCCATAGGAGAACTCGGACTCAACTAAACGAGTTCGGATGCTCAACCATCCTAGTGACATGTCACTTGTATCCTAATCTATTCCTAAGGTTCAAATGGGCTTTTTCCCTCGATCTCACATTTGTCGTCTTCCATGGAATATCGGAACCGATACTCGGTAGCAATTCATATTTATCAAGTAGTAAACATAATTTGCATATTACTCAACATTAACCACAAAGCATAATATTTCACGATTAAAAATTAGCGTATCATATAATTAACATCAATAACTTAAAAATAACAATTATGCTACATTATTTACACATGAACTTACCTTGGTACCAAAATATAGAGATTTTGCAATTTAGTCCACAATCTTTTCTTTTCCTCGATCGCGACTTGAATCTCGTTTCTCTTGATCTATGATGCCAAATTAATCTTATTTAACACATACATTCATCAAAACAACATTTAATACGAACTTTGGAAAAATTACACTTTTACCCCTAAACTTTTGCATAATTACACTTTTGCCCCTAGGCTCGAGAATTAAACTTTATTCCTTATTATTATGTTTTATAACATGCTGATCACTTTTCCCTTCTATGGCAACATCAAATTCTCTCTCTAACATATACTTGTGACTATTAGGTATTTTTACCGATTAAGCCCTTTTACTCGTTTTCACTAAAAACCGTGTAGCACAAGTTGTCTAACATAATTTAAAACCCCATATCGTATCATAAAACATCAAAATACACAAATTTCACCTATGGGTATTTTTCCAAATATAAACCCTAGGTTGAATTATTGCGAACATAAGCTTAATCGAGCTACCGGGATTCCAAAAACGTAAAGAACATTAAAAACGGGGCTTGGAATCACTTACTATGGAGCTTGGAAGCTTGAAACAAACCCTAGCTATGGAGAACCCATGAAATTTAGGCCTAATGAAGAAGATGGACAAAAATTGGCTTTTAATTTTGTTTTTAATTCATTTTAATAACTAAATGACCAAAATACCCTTACTACTAAACTTTCCAAAAATTCCTTCCATGTCCTAATTTTGTCCATGAACTTAAAATTGGTCAAATTTCTATTAAGATCTCCTCATTAATATTCCAAAACAATTTCATACTAAAAACTTCTAGAATGCAAGTTTTGCAACTTATTCGATTTAGTCCCTACTTTCAATTTAAGCACTTTAGGCATAGAATTTCATAACAAAATTTTCACACAATCATGCAATCATATCATAAACATCAAAATCATTGTAAAATAATTATTTCTATCTCGGATTTGTGGTCACAAAACCACTATTCCGATTAAGCCCTAATTCAGGATATTACAACTCTCCCCCTTTTAAGGATTTTCGTCCTCGAAAATCTTACCGGTAAACAGGTGTGGGTATTGGTTTCTCATAGTTTCTTCAGGTTCCCATGTAGTCTCTTCTACCCCATGCTTTTGCCACAACACTTTCACAAGTGCAACACTTTTATTTCTTAGTCGTTTGACTTCTCGAGCTAAAATCTTAATCGGTTCTTCTTCATAAGTCATATCCGGTCGCAGTTCAATTTCTGTCGGTGAAATTATATGTGAAGGATCCGAACGATACCGACGTAACATAGATACGTGAGACACATCATGAATCTTCTCTAATTCGGGTGGTAACGCTAGCCGATATGCTACCGGTCCAACTTTTTGAATTATTTCATACGGTCCAATAAAACGCGGACTTAACTTGCCCTTTCGTCCAAATCTAAGGACTTTCTTCCATGGAGACACTTTCAAAGATACCTTATCACCAACTTGAAACTCCATTTCCTTTCATTTCAAATCCGCATAAGATTTCTGTCTATCTGAAGCAGCTTTCAAACAATATCGAATCACTTTCACCTTTTCTTCGGTTTTTTTATTAAATCAACTCCATAAATCTGATTTTCCTTGAGTTCAGTCCAATACAATGGCGTCCGACATTTACGACCATATAATGCTTCATAAGGTGCCATCTTCAAACTTGTCTGATAACTATTATTATAAGCAAATTCTACCAACGGTAAATACTTTTCCCAACTACCTTGAAATTCCAATACACAACATTTGAGCATGTCTTCAAGAATCTGAATTACTCTCTCTGATTGTCCATCAGTTTGTGGATGAAAGGCAGTGCTGAAATTTAACTTTGTACCTAATGCTTCTTGCAACTTTTGCCAAAACCGTGAGGTAAACCTCGGATCTCTATCCGAAATGATTGACAAAGGTATCCCATGAAGTCTAACAATCTCTCGGACATACAATTCAGCCAAGTTATTAAGAGGATAATCTGTACGTACCGGAATAAAATGAGCCAATTTAGTCAGTCTGTCAACTATTGCCCAGATGGCATTTTTCTTCCCTGGAGTTAACGGCAACCCTGATATAAAATCCATAGTAATTCGATCCCATTTCCATTCAGGAACCATAATAGGCTGGAGTAATCCCGAAGGTACTTGGTGTTTAGCTTTCACTTGTTGACAAACTAAGCACTTTGATACAAACTCGGAAATATCTCTTTTCATTCCACTCCACTAGTACATTTTCTTCAAGTCATTATACATCTTCGTACTGCCCGGATGAACCGCTAAACAACCATTATGTGCTTCATGCAAAATCTTTTGAATCAACTCATCATTTTTCGGTACACAAATCCGATTTTTAAACATCAAACAACCATCAGAACCGATTCTGAAATCTGATCCCGTATCAGCTTCACACTGTTTTCTTTTGGCTAGCAAATCTTGATCATTTTTTGAGCTTTAGAAATATCTTGTAAAAACATCGGTCTTGCTCTTAACTCTGCTAGAATCGAACCGTCATCTGAAATTTTCAACTGAGCGTTCATAACTCTCAAAGCAAACAACAACTTTCTGCTTAAAGCATCGGCAACCACATTCGCTTTTCCCAGATGATAATCAATAACAAGTTCGTAATCTTTCAATAACTCTAACCATCTTCGCTGTCTCAAATTCAAGTCTTTTTGTGACATCAAGTATTTAAGACTTTTGTGATCGGTATATACTCGGCACTTTTCACCATACAAATAATGTCGCCAAATCCTCAAAGCAAACACCACTGCAGCCAATTCCAAATCGTGAGTAGGATAATTCCTCTCATGAGGTTTTAACTGCCTCGAAGCATAAGCCACCACTTTTCCTTCTTGCATGAGGACACACCCCAAACCATTTAGAGAAGCATCACTATACACCACAAATTCTTTACCTGATTCGGGTTGTATCAACACTGGTGCTTCAGTTAATAACTTTTTCAATTCTTCGAAACTCTGTTGACATTCTTCCGTCCATTCAAATTTAACATCCTTTCGGAGTAGTCTAGTCATAGGAGCAGCAATTATAGAAAATCCATTTACAAACCTCCGATAATACCCAGCTAGCCCCAAGAAACTCCTAACTTTAGTTACATTTTTCGGTGGTTTCTAATCAACAATGGCTGAGATTTTACTAGGATCAACCCGTATACCATCACCTGAAACAATATGACCCAAAAATCCAACTTCCCGGAGCCAAAATTCACTTTTACTAAACTTAGCATACAATTGCTTATCTCTCAAAGTTTGCAAAACTATCCTCAAATGCTCAGCATGTTCTGTCTCATCTTTTGAATAAATTAATATATCATCTATAAACACCACAACAAATCTGTCCAGGTATGGCCGAAATATGCGATTCATTAAGTCCATAAACACAGCAGGAGCATTTGTCAACCCGAATGGCATAACTAAAAATTCATAATGATCGTACCTTGTTCTAAAAGCAGTTTTAGGCACATCTGACTCTTTTACTCGCAGCTGATAATACCCAGATCTCAAGTCAATCTTTGAAAACCATGTCGCTCCTTTTAGCTGATCAAACAAATCATCAATTCTCGACAACGGATACTTGTTTTTGATTGTCACCTTGTTTAACTACCGATAATCAACACATAATCTCATAGAACCATCCTTCTTTTTCACAAATAACACGGAAGCACCCCAAGGTGAAAAACTCGGTCTCACTAAGCCTTTATCAGTCAACTCTTGCAACTGCGACTTTAATTCTTTCAACTCTGTTGGTGCCATTCTATATGGAGCAATCGAGATCGGAGCTGTTCCCGATATCAAATCTATACCAAATTCTACTTCCCTGACTGGAGGCAAACCCCGCAATTTTTCTGGAAATACGTCCGCAAATTCACACACAACCGGCACTGATTAAACTTTCTTTTCAACTTCTTTTGTATTAATTACATATGCCAAATAAGCTTCATAACCCTTTCTCAAATATCTCTGAGCCGACATCGAAGAAATCATACTAAATATTGCCTCTGATTTGTCTGGTTCAACCCGTAAGATTTCACCACTTTCACATTTTAATTCTATAACCTTTTCTTTGCAATTTACTATAGCATCATGTAATGTCAACCAATCCATACCCAAAATAACATCAAATTCATCAAACGAAAACAACATCAAGTCGGCCGGAAAATAATGACCCCAAATCATTAAAGGGCATTTCTTGCATACTTTATCAACTATCATGCATTTGCCTAACAGGTTTGTGACAGCCCAAAGTTGACCCTAGTCGGGAAGTGGTTTCGGGACCGCTAAACCGAGTCACCGAAATGTTTGAATGTGATACTTATTGTGTAGAATATGTAATTATGAATGTGTGAAAATTTCAAGCTTCAATTTGGTTGATTTCATGTGAATTTAGTCAATAGGACTTATGTGAGAAAATTCTAAAATGTGATAGGTCAATGTGTGAGGACCTATTAGTGCATGTGGACAAAGGGGGGACTTGCATGTCAAATTTCCCCCCCTAATGAGTAGTGGCCGGCCATGACAAGGAAGGATGGGCAAAACATGTCATGAAACATGTTTTGTTAGTGGAAGAATAAAATAAGGAGTATGGGTAATAAAGAAATGGAAAACAAAAGAAAAAAAAAATGTGTGTGTAGTGTTTGTCCCCCCATTGCCGTGAGCTAAAGAAGAGAAAGGGGGGGAATTTTGTTCATCCTTTTCTCATCTTCATGCTTGCCAAAACTAGAAAGAAAAACAAAGAAAAATTTTCTCATCCTTTGGTTCATCCTTGGCCAAAAATTTTAAGAAGGAAAGAAGAAGAAAGGTGAAGAGATTCGGCCATGCATGTAGCTAGGCTAAGGTATGTTTGATGATGTTCCATGAGAGGCATGCATGTTTTAGTTGTTAGCTTGAGTTCTACCTAACCCATGGTCTAAATCTTGCTATGTGATGGAAATGGCACTTGACCATGGATGAATCATTCTTGGTTGATGTTTGATGTTGTGGTGATGAGGCACGAGGATGAGTTAAGATTCGGCCTAGGTGGAGGTTGTGTTAATGCCATTGCATGCAAAATATGAAGCTTGTTAATGATGCATGTGATGATGGCTTGATGATTCTTGAACCTCCTTTTTAGCATTTTTTTTGTGTGAGCACATATGTGCATTGGTTGCTAAATGGAGAAGAATCGGCTAGCAAGATGTGTGCTAAGGCCGAATGTAACTTTGCATGTTAATGAGCAATGCATGTGTTAAATTGATGAAAAGGGGGAGGATGCTTTACTAGTGTGTATATGTGTGTATTAAGTGTTGAAATCGACCCCAAAAATGGACATGCATATTCGGCCAAGGGGAAAGAAATTAGCTAATATGTTGTGTTGATGCATGATTTTTTGCATGTATGAGACTTTAATGTCTAATGTATAAATATGGGCTAAGTGCCTTGTGTTCATCTTTTGATGCCTAAATGATGAAATCAATTTATTTGTTTGATTAAGCTCAAGAGCAAAGGGGAAATAAAACCGATAAAGGGAAGGAAAAAGTGGTTGAATAGCTAGCGGAATCGTTCGACAACACCCGAGGTAAGTTCTTGAGTAAGAGAGCTTAAATTTCGATGTGATTAAATCATGCTCTATGTGTGGCTATTGAGCCGAATGTGCAAGGACAATATGTGCCTTGTGTTTGAGTTTCGTAAACGAAAATGAAATATGAATGTGCTATGAATTATTGTTAGATGTGCATGATTAATTGAATGCTGTCCGGGCTAAGTCCCGAAGGCTTTGTGCTAAGTGAATATATCCGGATTAAGATCCGAAGGCCTTTGTGCGAGATACTAAATCCGGGTTAAGTCCCGAAGGCATTCGTGCGAGTTATTAAATCCGGGTTAAGTCCCGAAGGCATTCGTGCGAGTTATTAAATCCGGGTTAAGTCCCGAAGGCATTCGTGCGAGTTGTTAAATCCGGGTTAAGTCCCGAAGGCATTGTGTGAGTTACTAAAACCGGGCTATGTCCCGAAGGCATTTGAACGAGGAGCTATATCCGGTTAAATCCCGAAGGTACGTGATTTGGTAATGAATGAGCTTGCTGTAAAATTCCAGCGAATACTCGAAAAACATCCTAATATGGGGATATGTTACGTATGTGTTAAATATTAATCGAGCCCTTACAAATAAATGTTCGCTCAGTTGATAAACGAGCTACCGGCCTTCGGCCAAGTTAGTTTATTGTGTATGTACATAAGGGTTGTTAATGTTGTGAAGCAAGTTTGATATCGGTAAATTGCGTATTATGAAATATTCCGTTTAGCTAAATGTGTGCTATTCTTTGTGCATGCTGGAATTCCTTGCTCAAACTTACTAAGCATAAATTGCTTACTCGTTACATTGCTCCTCTGTTTTATAGATTTTTGGTTCTCCAGCTATCGGACTCGGGATCTTGAAGTCGAAGTCGCCCACACTATCAAAGGCTCTTTTGGGTACTATATTGGTTGAATTTTGTTATGGCATGTATAGGACTACCCATCGTTGTCTTTCGAGTACTTTATGAAATGTATAAGTGTACAGCCATGCGAAAATGGCTTGTAGAAGTGGAGTATGACATTAGACCATGCGTATTTATGAATGTATAGATGGTTTCATGATGTAACTATAGTTGGAATGGAAGTGTTGAGCAAATGACCAGCCACTAGAATGGCTAAGTATGATCATATGTGGGCTTATGTATGACAAGGCCCTAGTTGGTCCATGAAACCCCAAATTAGGTAAGGTTTACTTTGAAAACAGAAGCTGTTAGCAGCAGTGGTGTGGATTGGAAAAATCACAAGAATTCGTAGGAGTGGAATTAAATAGTGAATAAATTATGTAATCGAACCTTGATGAATCTACTTTCATATGGAAGTAACGAAACAATCATAGGAACAGTACAGTAAGAGATATTCGGGTTCTTGTGGAACAGGGCCAGAACAGTTTCTGGATTCCCTGTTCCGACTTTGGAAATTCACTATAAATCGACCAGAGATAATTAGGGGTCATACCATATATGTATGGATTCCTCTCTGAGTCTAGTTTCCATAGAAACAAACGGCATCAGTATTGAAGCTCTGTGCAGAGAGATATCCAAGTCGTAATGGGAAACGGTCAGTGTAGTCGACCCCTGTAACATGGGAGACTTTGACTAATAAACTGTACTAATTGGCCCGACCAAAAATTCTAGAAAAAATACATAGGTGGGGACATGAGTCTAGTTTCAGGGAAAAATCACAAAACTGATTTTCGAGTTATGAAACTCAAGATATGATTTTGAAGCGACTAGTACTCAGACTGGGCAGTGTCTGGAAAAATTTTTCAAAGTTTGTTAACATCTCGTGTCCGACTCCGGTGTCGGTCTCGGGTTCGGGGTGTTACATTTTATTGGTATCAGAGCTACGGTTTAGTCGATTCTAGGACTACCGTAATGTGTTGGGTCTAGCTATACATGCCATTTTATGTGATTACTTGATAGTGTGGTGACCTCTGACAATTGTAAATGTGTTTATAGTAATGGATCCCGATCGTGACCGAGAGGTAGCTGATGATCTTGAGAGTGTAGGGCCTGCTCCCGCGCAAGGGGCAGTGCCGGTAGACTCTCAACCTAATGCTAGTAATCCGAATGATGAAGCTAGACAAGCATTCTATAGCGTGATGAATGATTGGTTCAACCAATACATTCGAACTAATATGGCTGTTCCACAACCTCCATTCCCGACAAATACTACCCCCGCACCTACAATACCACCGGTAACTGACCAAATAAGGTCAAATAAGCCCCCAGTTGACAGAATCCGAAAACATGGGGCTACTGAATTTAAGGCTATGGATAGCGATGATGCCGAGCAAGCTGAATTTTGGCTGGACAACACTATCCGGGTTCTCGATGAGCTATCTTGTACACCCGATGAATGTCTAAAGTGTGCTATCTCCTTGCTACGTGATTCTGCCTACTATTGGTGGAGTACTCTGACTTCTATTGTGCCCCGAGAGCAAGTAACTTGGGAGTTTTTCCAAACTGAGTTTCGGAAAAAGTATATCAGTCAGAGATTTGTTGATCAAAAACGGAAGGAATTTCTTGAGCTTAAGCAAGGCTCCATGTCGGTTACTGATTACGAGCGAAAATTTGTTAGACTTAGCAAATACGCTCGGGAATGTGTTTCGTCCGAAGCTATTATGTGTAAACGCTTCGAGGATGGGCTGAATGAAGATATAAAAATGTTCGTTGGCGTTCTTGAAATACGAGAGTTCGTGGTACTTGTTGAACGAGCTTGTAAAGCCGAAGAGCTTAGAAAAGAAAAGCAAAGAGTTGATGAGGGAACTGGAGAGTTTCGTAAAAGATCCTCGGGAAGGTCTCTTCAACAGACATCGAAGAGATTTCGAGATGATGCGGGCCAGTTTAGAGGCACTTCGGGCCTTTTTGGACGAGATCGTGATCGACCCCCTGTGGGTACACGAGGCACTTCGGTCGCCAGTGTTGGGAATGAACGTCGAGACAGGACGAAATGCCGATATTGCGGTAAATGGCATTCGGGGAGTTGTAGATTTCCTGACCGCTCCTGTTACAAATGCGGATCAGTGGACCACTTCATTAAAGATTGCCCGAGGTTGTCGGGACAGAATGCAAATCAGAGTGGGAGACCGGGTGCTACCACTGCTCGAGGTAGACCATCTGGAAATATGGGCAATGCTGGTGGTGGTCAGAGAGGATCTAGAGATGATATAACCAGATCCGAAGCCCGTGCGCCTGCTAGAGCTTATGCTATACGTGCCCGCGAGGATGCTTCTTCGCCTGATGTTATTACCGGTACATTCACCCTCTTTGATACTAATGTAATTGCTTTGATTGACCCCGGTTCTACCCCTTTCTTACATATGTGAAACCTTAGCATCCAGTAAGACTTTACCTATTGAGTCTACTGAGTTTGTAATTCGGGTGTCAAATCCCTTGGGTCGTTACGTGCTTGTCGACAAAGTGTGTAAGAAATGTCCCCTGGAAAATTCGAGGTTCCTGTTTTCCAGCGGACTTGATGCTCTTGCCGTTTGATGAATTTGATGTTATCCTTGGTTTGGATTGGTTGACCGCGCATGATGCGATTGTGAATTGCAAGAGCAAGACTATTGATTTGAGATGCGCAAATGACGAAGTAGTCCGAATTGAGTCTGCGGACTTAGAGGGATGCCAGCTGTAATATCAGCATGTTGGCACAGAAATATGTAAGAAAGGGTGCGAAGCATACCTTGCATATGTGCTTGATGGCAAAGAATTAGAAAAGAAACCCGAATCTGTGCCGGTGGTTTGTGAATACCCGGATGTTTTTCCGGAAGAATTACCGGGTTTACCACCTGTTCGGGAGGTAGAGTTGGTATTGAGCTTGTACCTGGGACTACGCCGATTTCGATAGTTCCGTATCGTATGGCACCAACTGAGTTAAAGGAGTTGAAAGCTCAGTTGCAAGAACTGACGGATAGAGGTTTCGCTCGACCAAGTTTCTCACCTTGGGGTGCACCAGTATTGTTCGTGAAAAAGAAGGACGGAACCCTGAGGTTGTGCATTGACTATCGTCAGCTGAATAAAGTGACGATAAAGAACAAATATCCGTTGCCGCGCATCGATGATTTGTTCGACCAACTGAAGGGAGCCTCAGTGTTCTCAAAAATAGATTTGAGATCGGGCTATTATCAGTTGCGAATTCGAGATCCAGATATTCCCAAAACTGCCTTCAGAACGAGATATGGTCACTACGAATTCTTAGTGATGCCGTTTGGGCTCACTAATGCCCCTGCGGTATTTATGGATTTGATGAATCGGATCTTCAGACCGTATTTGGATCAGTTCGTAGTTGTGTTCATTGATGACATTTTGGTCTATTCAAGAGATGAGACCGAACATGCTGGGCATCTGAGGCTAGTGCTGCAAATTTTGCGGGATAAGCAGTTATATGCTAAGTTCAGTAAGTGTGAGTTCTGGTTAAGAGAGGTTAGCTTCTTGGGTCATGTGGTATCCGCGTCGGGTATTCGAGTTGACCCGAACAAAATTTCAGCCATACTTGACTGGAAATCTCCGAGAAATATTACTGAAGTTCGGAGCTTTTTGGGGCTCGCCGGTTATTACCGACGATTTGTGAAAGGTTTCTCGATGATAGCCACACCAATGACGAAGCTACTTCAAAAGGATGTTAAGTTCGAGTGGACGGAGAAATGTCAGAAAAGTTTCGACCAACTGAAAACTCATTTGACTGAAGCTCCAATTTTGGTGCAACCCGAATCAGGTAAAGAGTTTGTCATTTATAGTGACGCATCCCTACTTGGGTTGGGTTGCGTATTGATGCAAGAAGGTCGAGTCGTGGCCTATGCGTCGAGTCAATTGAAGCCACATGAGAGGAATTATCCGACCCATGATCTCGAACTAGCTGCCATCGTGTTTGCTTTAAAATATGGCGACATTATCTGTTTGGTGAGAAGTGCCATGTATTTTCGGATCACAAAAGTCTCAAATATTTGATGACTCAACTAGACTTGAATCTGCGACAAAGACGTTGGCTTGAGTTGTTGAAAGATTACGAGCTTGTCATTGATTACCACCCGGGAAAGGCTAACGTGGTTGCGGACGCCTTAAGCCGGAAGTCATTGTTTGCTTTACGAGCGATGAACGTGCATTTGTCTGTTTTACCAGACAGTGTGTTAGTAGCTGAATTAAAGCTAAACCATTATTGACTCACCAAATTCGTGAAGCTCAGAAAGTCGATGATGAATTGGTTGCAAAACGGTCTAAGTGTTTTCCGAACGAGGAATCGGAGTTTCAAATTGATGATGATGATTGTTTGAGGTTCAGAAATCGTTTGTGTGTTCCAAGGAATTCGGAACTCATTTCGATGATTCTGAACGAAGCCCATTGTAGCCGAATGTCAATTCACCCGGGGAGTACGAAAATGTACAACGATTTGAAACGTCAATTTTGGTGGCATGGTATGAAACGGGACATCTCTGACTTTGTTTCGAGATGTTTAATATGTCAACAAGTGAACGCGGAACATCAAGTGTCTTCAGGATTACTCCAGCCGATCATGATACCCGAGTGGAAATGGGATCGAGTCACAATGGACTTTGTGTCCGGACTGCCCTTGTCAGCAAGTAAGAAGGATGCGATATGGGTTATTGTTGATAGACTGACTAAGTCGGCTCATTTCATCCCCGTACGTACGGATTTTTCATTGGATAAACTAGCTGAATTGTACGTTTATCAAATTGTGAGATTATACGGGGTACCTGTTTCTATCGTGTCGGATAGAGATCCGAGATTCACCTCACGATTTTGGAAGAAATTGCAAGAAGCTCTGGGTACTAAGCTGCATTTTAGCACTGCTTTTCACCCCCAAACCGATGGTCAATCCGAGCGGATAATTCAGATACTTGAGGATATGTTGAGATGTTGCATCCTCGAGTTCAGTAGTTCATGGGAACGGTATTTACCTTTGATTGAATTCGCTTACAACAATAGTTTTCAATCAAGTATTAAGATGGCACCTTATGAGGCTTTGTACGGTCGTAAATGCCGTACACCATTGTTTTGGACCGAGCTCGGTGAAAGTAAAATTTCGGAGTTGATTTGATTAAAGATGCTGAGCAGAAAGTAAAGGTAATCCGTGAAAGTCTGAAGGTAGCCACGGATCGTCAGAAGTCGTACGCAGATTTGAAATGAAAAGACATCGAGTATCAGGTGGGAGACAAAGTGTTCCTTAAGGTTTCACCTTGGAAAAAGATACTCAGGTTCGGCCGTAAGGGCAAGTTGAGCCCAAGATTCATTGGGCCGTACGAAATCTCCGAACGAGTTGGTCCGGTTGCGTATAGATTGATTTTGCCCCCGGAGCTTGAAAAGATTTATGACGTCTTTCATGTTTCGATGCTTCGACGCTATCGATCTGATCCATCGCACATAATTAGCCCATCGGAGGTTGAAATTCAAGTCGACATGAGCTATGAAGAAGAACCGATGCGTATCCTAGCTCGTGAAGTGAAGGAGTTGCGAAACAAAAGAGTGCCGCTAGTAAGGTGTTATGGCTCAAACTCGGGATCGAGGAAGCTACTTGGGAGACCGAGAGCTCGATGAAAGAACGATACCCAAACCTATTTACCGGTAAGATTTTCGGGGACGAAAATTTCTTAGTGGGGGAGAGTTGTGACAGCCCAAAGTTGACCCTAGTCGGGAAGTGGTTTCGGGACCGCTAAACCGAGTCACCGAAATGTTTGAATGTGATACTTATTGTGTAGAATATGTAATTATGAATGTGTGAAAATTTCAAGCTTCAATTTGGTTGATTTCATGTGAATTTAGTCAATAGGACTTATGTGAGAAAATTCTAAAATGTGATAGGTCAATGTGTGAGGACTATTAGTGCATGTGGACAAAGGGGGGACTTGCATGTCAAATTTCCCCCCCTAATGAGTAGTGGCCGGCCATGACAAGGAAGGATGGGCAAAACATGTCATGAAACATGTTTTGTTAGTGGAAGAATAAAATAAGGAGTATGGGTAATAAAGAAATGGAAAACAAAAGAAAAAAAAAATGTGTGTGTAGTGTTTGTCCCCCATTGCCGTGAGCTAAAGAAGAGAAAGGGGGGGAATTTTGTTCATCCTTTTCTCATCTTCATGCTTGCCAAACTAGAAAGAAAAACAAAGAAAAATTTTCTCATCCTTTGGTTCATCCTTGGCCAAAAATTTTAAGAAGGAAAGAAGAAGAAAGGTGAAGAGATTCGGCCATGCATGTAGCTAGGCTAAGGTATGTTTGATGATGTTCCATGAGAGGCATGCATGTTTTAGTTGTTAGCTTGAGTTCTACCTAACCCATGGTCTAAATCTTGCTATGTGATGGAAATGGCACTTGACCATGGATGAATCATTCTTGGTTGATGTTTGATGTTGTGGTGATGAGGCACGAGGATGAGTTAAGATTCGGCCTAGGTGGAGGTTGTGTTAATGCCATTGCATGCAAAATATGAAGCTTGTTAATGATGCATGTGATGATGGCTTGATGATTCTTGAACCTCCTTTTTTAGCATTTTTTTTGTGTGAGCACATATGTGCATTGGTTGCTAAATGGAGAAGAATCGGCTAGCAAGATGTGTGCTAAGGCCGAATGTAACTTTGCATGTTAATGAGCAATGCATGTGTTAAATTGATGAAAAGGGGGAGGATGCTTTACTAGTGTGTATATGTGTGTATTAAGTGTTGAAATCGACCCCAAAAAATGGACATGCATATTCGGCCAAGGGGAAGAAATTAGCTAATATGTTGTGTTGATGCATGATTTTTTGCATGTATGAGACTTTAATGTCTATGTATAAATATGGGCTAAGTGCCTTGTGTTCATCTTTTGATGCCTAAATGATGAAATCAATTTATTTGTTTGATTAAGCTCAAGAGCAAAGGGGAAATAAAACCGATAAAGGGAAGGAAAAAGTGGTTGAATAGCTAGCGGAATCGTTCGACAACACCCGAGGTAAGTTCTTGAGTAAGAGAGCTTAAATTTCGATGTGATTAAATCATGCTCTATGTGTGGCTATTGAGCGAATGTGCAAGGAACAATATGTGCCTTGTGTTTGAGTTTCGTAAACGAAAATGAAATATGAATGTGCTATGATTATTGTTAGATGTGCATGATTAATTGAATGCTGTCCGGGCTAAGTCCCGAAGGCTTTGTGCTAAGTGAATATATCCGGATTAAGATCCGAAGGCCTTTGTGCGAGATACTAAATCCGGGTTAAGTCCCGAAGGCATTCGTGCGAGTTATTAAATCCGGGTTAAGTCCGAAGGCATTCGTGCGAGTTATTAAATCCGGGTTAAGTCCCGAAGGCATTCGTGCGAGTTGTTAAATCCGGGTTAAGTCCCGAAGGCATTGTGTGATTACTAAAACCGGGCTATGTCCCGAAGGCATTTGAACGAGGAGCTATATCGGTTAAATCCCGAAGGTACGTGATTTGGTAATGATGAGCTTGCTGTAAAATTCCAGCGAATACTCGAAAAACATCCCAATATGGGGATATGTTACGTATGTGTTAATATTAATCGAGCCCTTACAAATAAATGTTCGCTCAGTTGATAAACGAGCTACCGGCCTTCGGCCAAGTTAGTTTATTGTGTATGTACATAAGGGTTGTTAATGTTGTGAAGCAAGTTTGATATCGGTAAATTGCGTATTATGAAATATTCCGTTTAGCTAAATGTGTGCTATTCTTTGTGCATGCTGGAATTCCTTGCTCAACTTACTAAGCATAAATTGCTTACTCGTTACATTGCTCCTCTGTTTTATAGATTTTTGGTTCTCCAGCTATCGGACTCGGGATCTTGAAGTCGAAGTCGCCCACACTATCAAAGGCTCTTTGGGTACTATATTGGTTGAATTTTGTTATGGCATGTATAGGACTACCCATCGTTGTCTTTCGAGTACTTTATGAATGTATAAGTGTACAGCCATGCGAAAATGGCTTGTAGAAGTGGAGTATGGCATTAGACCTGGTATTATGAATGTATAGATGGTTTCATGATGTAACTATAGTTGGAATGGAAGTGTTGAGAAAATGACCAGCCACTAGAATGGCTAAGTATGATCATATGTGGGCTTATGTATGACAAGGCCTAGTTGGTCCATGAAACCCCAAATTAGGTAAGGTTTACTTTGAAACAGAAGCTGTTAGCAGCAGTGGTGTGGATTGGAAAAATCACAAGAATTCGTAGGAGTGGAATTAAATAGTGAATAATTATGTAATCGAACCTTGATGAATCTACTTTCATATGGAAGTAACGAAACAATCATAGGAACAGTACAGTAAGAGATATTCGGGTTCTTGTGGAACAGGGCCAGAACAGTTTCTGGATTCCCTGTTCCGACTTTGGAAAATTCACTATAAATCGACCAGATAATTAGGGGTCATACCATATATGTATGGATTCCTCTCTGAGTCTAGTTTCCATAGAAACAAACGGCATCAGTATTGAGCTCTGTGCAGAGAGATATCCAAGTCGTAATGGGAAAGGTCAGTGTAGTCCGACCCCTGTAACTGGGAGACTTTGACTATAAACTGTACTAATTGGCCCGACCAAAAATTCTAGAAAAAATACATAGGTGGGGACATGAGTCTAGTTTCAGGGAAAAATCACAAAACTGATTTTTGAGTTGTGAAACTCAAGATATTGATTTTTGAAGCGACTAGTACTCAGACTGGGCAGTGTTGGAAAAATTTTTCAAGTTGTAAATTCGTGTCGACTCCGGTGTCGGTTCGGGTTCGGGTGTTACAGGTTGACACTTAATCATAAATTCTTGTTCTCAACAGGTATATTATACTAGACACCAGTTCATGCATAATATGAATGAGTAGAACCGGATCATCAAAGCA